>NW_027280701.1:0-201029 GCF_046629955.1 Centroberyx affinis | reverse complement strand
ATATTACCCTAGAGTTTTAGCATTATTACAGTACTACATTAATGTAGGAAGTTGTGCAGTCATTATTGAATAATCACTGTTCAATACTTCTGAAACATTGCTAACCGCACCTTTCCTTCTCTTTTAAAGGGAACTTCCATATTCTAGTTAAGAAGACCGATGAGGTTGTTACAACATTGTTACCTAATACCTATTATGAAAGTACTGCATCAGTCAGGCTTGATGCCTCAATATTACATGGATTTTACTCTGTAGATACATTATTCTTTGGTTCAATAGGATGTAAGAAGGAATTTGAGCATTTAGAGCATCAGGAGGTATAGGGCTGTTAGTAAGGTCTAGTTTATTTCAAGAATATAAGATTGAAATTATTGAAAAAGTTGATGGCATTATAGGCCTGTCATTACAACATAAGATATCTGGATATAGTTTTGTTATATTCTCCTATTACCTTCCACCTGAAAATTGTCCCTGGGGAAGAGATGCTTCATCTTTTCTTTGTCAATTGTTAAGTCAGATTTATCAACTTTCTGAAGTGGATGCAATCTATATTTGCGAGGATTTAAATGCTAGAATTGGAAATATGGAAGATTTTATCCCTGTTATTGATTCTATCCCCCGGCGAGTTGCAACTGATGATTATGTTAATAAACACGGAGAAACCTTTCTAGAATTTTTAAGAGATTCTAGAATGTGTGTACTTAATGGTAGGATCAATGCACTATGTGATAATTTTACATCAGTGTCACCAAAGGGTAAAGCTGTGGTCGATTACATTGTAGCTCCATTTGAATGTTTAGAAAATTGCTTAGAATTTAAGGTATTGCTCGTCTCGCAGGTGGTAGAGGATAGAGCTTTATTCAATTTGGTTGGAGATCATTGTCGATTACCAGATCATTCATTGCTGTGGATGAAGTTTAGGGTTGATTATAAAATGCCCCAGTCTCAAGAAGTATTCGATACAGCTAAACAGATTAAAAAGCAGGTGAAACAAACTGTGCCAGATACCTTTTTAAACTCCGATATGGGACGTACAGCTATGTTGAAACTTATTGAGAGATTATCAACCTTTAACAAAACGCAAGAGGAGCTGGATAAATGGTACGATGAGTTTCGTATACTAGTACAATCAAAGTTGAACGATAATATGGATAAGCCTAAATTTAGGAAATCAAAGCAGAATAAATCTTATTGGAATAAGGAGTTGGTTGATTTATGGTTGGACATGCACAGCGCTGAACATCTTTTTTTAAAATGTAAAGATCATAGTTTAAGAAAACAGCGTAAAATAATTTACAAGCATAAACAATATACTTTTGATTAAAAAAACACGTTATGCATTTTCAAAAACCAGGTAGAGAAAGGAGTAGTTTTCAGTTTTGTGTTGATGAGAAACAACTTGAGTTTACAGATAAATATAAGTATCTTGGTTTGTTTCTAGATGAAATTATGTCCTTTTTACATGGTGCATCAGTTCTAGCAGACGAGGCAAGTAGGGCATTGGGAGGTAGTATAGGTAAAACTAAAATGCTGAGAGATATGGGTTATTCTACATATTCCAAACTGTATCAAACATGTGTATGTCCTGTTTTAGATTATGTGTCAGGAATATGGGGTTACAAAAGGTTTCAGAAAAACGAACGTGTCCATAATCGGGCAATTGATTCTTTTTGGGACTTCATAAATATGTGCCTGTTTTGGCAGTTAATGGAGATATGGGGTGGGACTCCTGTGAAGCAAGATGGAAGGCCAGCATGGTGAGCCTGTGGAGCAGGCTGCTGGGTTTACCAACCAACAGGGTGGCTAGTGAAGTATTTTATTGGGATTTGTCTGTCGGAGGTGAATGGGTATCTGAAATACTTTATTTATTAGAAGAGTGTGGTCTTGAAGAAAATTATTTCCAAAGAGCAAATGTGGAGGTGGAGGAGTTTAAATACCAGGGCAGAAGAAATTTGGCAAAAGCCAAAATTGAGAACTTGCTGTTTATTTAAGAAAGACTACAAATGTGAAAAATATGTTAAGTATAACTTGCTTAAAAGTCAGAGATCACTCTGTGCACACATAAGATGTGGTATATTACCACTACATATTGAAACTGGAAGATACAGAGGTGTGATTGAAGATGAAAGAATCTGTGAATATTGTGAGTTGAATGAAGTGGAGAACAAAATTCATTTCATCCTATACTGTCCTTTATATCATGATGTACAACAAATATTGTTTAAATAGGAGGAGAAAAGTAACATATGATAGATAAATTCCTTATACTCTATTCTATATGGATTGCAAACTTGGTTTATGAACTGGATCAAATATACAGTGTTTGGCACTAATGGATGCAGATGCAGATTCTGTGCTGTTTGGATTTGTGTATTGTGACTTGTCCTTAGGGGGCTGTGTTTGTATGTTTGTATATTTGCTGGGTTTTTTCCATTGTGGGATATCTCCTGGAGCGTTATTTGTGGGAGGTTTATGTTTATGTTTGGATGATGTTTATGTTTATGTTTGGATTATGTTTATGTTTTTGTTTATGTTTATATTTAAGTTTGGATGATATCTATGTATTGTGTTGTCAGATGATGATGGGTTAACATACCGGAAGGTTTGATTTGTTGTTAGTTAATGTGTCTGAATAATCCCATGAAGGATGGATCATGTAAATGACCAGACACAAGAATAAAATATTCATTCATTCATTCATTCATTCATTCATTCATTTGTGTTGGAGGTTCCGTGGTCATAAGGTTTTGCAAGCTTGAAATAAAACAAATCTGTCGTAATTCCAGTTTGAATACTTCAGAGAAAAAATATAACACTTAATGTTTGTATTGGTCTAATTAATGGTTACACATAATGAAATCACAACATGTCAACATGTAAACTTACAATACTCTCTTCACAAAGTTTCAGAGCTTCATTTTCAGAGCTATGCATCCTGGGATATGTGTCAGTGTTCTCTTGGGGATTTGTTATTTGAAGTCCTGTAAACTCTTGGGGCCTGGGGCACGCAATTGAGTTTTCTACTGTAATGTATATTATAACCTTCCTTTCCTTGGTAAAACAACATTTCTATGTGGTGTTGTGTCAGAATTTGTTGGCAGCTTGCAGTTCGAGTTGTTAACAATCTCACAAACCCATACTACACAATTCTAGGGAGGAAAAGTAGCAGACTAACGTCAGCCCATTAGCTGTTAGCGCTCGCTCACTCCATGTACTGAATGTACTTCATTAATTTAATTGCTGGCACCATACTTTGTAGTTGTCAGGTAGCTCTGTTTAAGGAGGTGATGTAGTAACTACCCCCTATAGAGTAACCACAGAGACTTTACTGTGTTGCATAGTAGCTACTTTCATAATAGGTATTGGATAACAATACACTTAAAACCTCAACCGTCTTCTACAGTAGAATATGGAAGTTCTTTTTAAGAGGAAAGGACTGGTAAGCAAATTTCCAGAGTATTACATAATTATTATTAAAACTGACCACTACAGGGTGACAAAACAGCAACACACTTGTAACTAACACACAGCAAAGCCTAGTAAAGTTCCATATGGACTGTATGTGTGAACGATGCCGTAACATTAAAGGCAGGGCAGCACAACGTTAGGAAGCTCTGCTGTCGAACTGTAGGAGGGAAATACAAACCACTATACAACGGGCTGCAGCTTTACTTTTTTTTTTTTTTTGCGCCCGACTTGTTTTCAAACTGCAGTGACTCCGGCGATTAAACACATTTCCGGGAAATGAAAACAGTGGAATTTAACGGTATTGCCAGTATTGTGTGAATGGTAACATTATGTTAAAAAAGCAGAAAGGCATGTCTTGTGTGAACAACAGAAACTGCTACCTTTACCGGAAAAATTAAAATGGCAGTTTTACGGGTTTCCTGACTCTACCGTATGAGCCTAGGTGTTTATCAGCAGCAGACAGGAAAACATTTAAATGTGAGGGGACATTTAACCGAGCCCTATGATTATACACTTAAGGCTAAAATATAACGCATTCCCATCCAGCAAAGGCAAGTTCTGCCCTCCTCATTACTGTGTGACATACAGTGTCTGACTTGTCTAGAAAATGCCTCCTTCGTTTCTACTCATGTATTATTGCTTCTGTGATAACAAATGAGTGTATGTAGTACAGTAACTTGGCACATTCTGCTGCAAAATATACTCTAAATAAAGATGAAAACATATTGTGTTGCGTACCCAATCAAACAAAGATACAATCAGCAGTTTTGTGTGTATAAAGCACACTTACATTGTTCTTAGTCTAACTTATATACATTATATATTGTATAATATAGCCGCAACCAGCGATTGCGGGGTCCAAGCACAATTTGATAAGACAGACAGACAAAACATTACAGAAGGTAGAAAGACACACACAAAAACTGACATGTTGTGAAGATCGAACATGCAGTCTAACACTGGCTTTGGTGTTGACACGTGACTTCTTTCAAGTTAATCTTTTCATTGCAACCACATCGTTGGAGTTGTTCACAACAGCCAAACTTTCTATTATATGTCCTTGATGACTACTGACTTTGGAAAGGACAAGTCGGGATTTGAACCACAACCTTCCACATGAAAGGCTGATGCTTTACCTACTGAGCCAAGGAAGTCACCCAGTTGTCAAGCTATCGTTGCTATAAATAGTAACGGGCTACCAAAATATGCGTTGGCAGTCATCACTTCGAATCCCGTGTCACCCAAAACTTGTTCAATTAAAATTTTGCAAACTACATATGAATAGATGGTTCTACTCTACAATAACGTCTAGTTTGTAAAAGACGAATTAATGTAATTCAGATAAGACATTAAAATCTTAAGTAATCCGTTATATTCAAATGCTCTAATCGAACATTGTGGATCTTTTATCGTTGCTGTTATAAAGACGGTCATTTATCATTGATCAGCTTTATTATTAATGCTGCCCAAGCGATGTGTTAATATTGTCTGTTGTGCTTAAGCAATGGTTGTAATTAAGCATTGTGTGCTGTATGTAATCATTACAATATTTTGTTTATCACAAGCATTGACTATTACCAGTAATATAAAATGTATAAGCTTACCATTGTGATTAAGCAATAGCCTATCATTTAGCAATTAAATGATAAATGTTATATAACTTGATTGTGATGTGTGAAGCAATATGACATCTTTTTTGTTAGAGAATTACAATAACTTGCAACTTGCCCTAGTGGTATGCTGTATATTGTATTTGAATGAAAAAGAATACTTTTTTGTATTGAGTCATCTTAATAAAAATGTATTATAAACAAAAAAAACAGTGCAGTAATAAAATCAGTGCAATCAGGGGGGTGTTCATTGTAATCAAATAAATATATACACATGTCAACAATAAATCAACAGGAATATAATGTAATGGAACAGAATAGGACAGAACAGAATAGGTTATATATAATATAATATTATAATATAATTTAATAGAATAGAATAGAATACAATAGAATAGATTATTATTAATACTATTATTACTAGAATAGAAGATATATATAATAGTATATAATAGAATACAATATAATGTGCACATAGTTGTCAGGGTGGAGCATCTTTCTTTTTGCCATACCCCCGGGCTTCAAGTGCAGCCGTCCACTCAGCCAGAGTCAAGTACTGCTGGTGGGTGGCAGGGTCCCGCTCCCTCTGACACTGCTTGCAGGTGATGGTGTCACTCTTCCTTGTGTACCTCCTGATCCTCTTGTGATAGTGCTGGGTGGTGTAAGGCACATCTGTCATGGAAGCTCCTGCAGGTCTGGGAAGAACCACAGGAACCAGAGATTGGGAGGCAGGCAGGAGAGGTCGGGGGAGCTGGTTCGGTTGCCTGGAGAGGTGGCCCGAGAGCTGCAAGGAAAGGCAGCCTAAGACCAGCAGATGGAGCCACTGGCAGGTTCAGTCTCTGTTTCAGCTGGGCCATCCCTGCAGTGTTAGGGGGCAGAGCAAAGACATGGGGATTTGCCACACCGCTGTTAGACATACAGGGTCTGCCTTGCCTTCCTTTTCCTTACCAGACACATTTCCAAAGAACAATTATTTTGCTTGCATTAGTGAAATCATTCATTTATTCATTCATTTCATTCATTCATTTCATCTAATCCTCCTGGCCATTTTCAAATCCACCTGCTTTCAATTAAGTGTCTTGAGAGGGAGAGAAGAGGAAACATAAGAGACAGCACAACACATCACATCACAGGAACCAGAAATGTTCTTATAGACTGTACTTGCAGAGCTGTGGTAACAAAGCCCTACAAAACACATCGTCAGTGCAGCACCTAAGAAACTCAAAGACCAAGATTCCATTATATTAGCAGGTGGATTTGAAAATGGCCAGGAGGTCAGGATGGTTGACCACACAGGTGTCCACTGCTTGCCTGAGTTGTACAGCACACAAGAGGAAGCTGACACCAGAATGGTGCTGCATGCAATTCACCTCTCTGACAGATATCAAAACATCATCGTGAAAAGCGATGATACAGATGTACTTGTGCTGCTCATTTACTATTAGTCCAGTAATAATGTAACTTGACCTCCCACAAATTGCAACAAAAACAAACTCAATGGATTTTGTGTCCTCAATATGTTCTGAATGAGAGCAAAAACGTCCTAAGGAATTGTATGAAGGGAAAGTTTTGAAAATCACCTAAATGTGATCCTACCAAAAACGCCTTTTTAGCCTTTTTTTTACAATGTAAGTCTATGGGAGGACTGTTCAAACCATGCCCACTTTGAACTCTAACTACTCTTTCATACTTTAAACTAGAAACTCCATTCAAACTTTAAACGGGTCACCACTTTTAGTACTTTATTACTTTTATTCAGCTTTTTGATACCTTTTGTACTTTTTGAGAAATCGCAGTTTAAGTTTTATACTTTTTTCAACCTTTATAATGGGATCCTATGGAGCCAGCCTACAGTGTGTGATGTCACAATTCACTCTAGCAGACTGTACAGGCTGTAGTACTTTTTACTAAATTCACACATTTTAAAACTGTGACAGTTCACACAACTTTAACACTACATATAGTGCAGGAACAAACCCTCAAAAAGGGCCTTAGTTTTTGTTCTACCCCTACCCAGGGTAGAACAAAACATGACTTTTTTTTTTCATAACTTTGACATGTCCACTTCATGAAATGGATGGTCATAATTTTTCTTTTTACTGCAAAAGTAATTCAATTCATCAATGAAGTGTACCAAGTTAATCCCATGTCATTTTCTACCTACTGGTTGTATTTACATCATATTTGCACTGATGGTCTACAGGTAGTGTACCTACACTCCAAAGCAACCAGAATGTCAAAATATGGTTCTATTGTGAATCAGCAACCTTTTATATAAGGCCTTATTATAGGCGGAAATATCAAACAGTTAATTTTTCTGAGAAATACTCACTTCTAATCCTAATCCTAATCTAATAATACTGTAATCAGTACCCAATTATGATAATAATTCATTTCAGGTAGTCACTGACATTGTCTCATCAAAAACAAGAAGTAATAGTTTGTCACTGAGCACTATTATTGTGACTATCCAGTGAGTATAACCCAAAAAAGTACACAAAAATGCCTGCCTTGTAACAGGGAATACCAAGTTGATTCCATGTTTTTTACCCACTGGTTGTATTTACATATTTCATATTAGCACTGATGGTTCTCAGGTAGTATCTCTAGACCTCAAAGTAACCTTAAATTAACAACAATGTCCAAATCGAGGGCTTGGAGCCAAAGGGGCGTTAAGTGCGATTTTGGTCGAATATGAGTATTATATATCAATTGAAAGGTCTCAGTGAGATCTTTTCAGTGCCAAAAGGACACAACTGAAATCATGACCCATAAGTTTTAACAACAAAAACTGAAAGCCATAACAAAACCACTTTTGACACTGAACAAGCATTGTGGGTAGAGGATTCTAACAGCACTTAGGTCAGCTCAAAATGCATGCTGACATAAGTAATGCTAGCATGGCAGCATGATCACATCATTTTTAGTATCCTATTCATATCCTAAATAATATTCTAGGTCAATATTAGATGAATGTAAATATGTTAATATTCCCATTAAAAACTTAGGCCTATAGATTCAAAATGTTATTTTATAATGTTAGGAGTGTGAACTGGTCAAGATGAGCTCTGATAGTAAGACTGCTGGTAGCTGAAGTTCTCCCTCAGTGTTATGAGGAGTTTTACAGGCCTTTGAATGTGTCCCAGGACACATCAATAAGTGATGTGTCCACTACACTACACATTTTAGACTAGATGAAAAGACAAGAGACATGTAATCCCTGTAACCACATTTCTATTTATTAAAGTACTTTTCACAAATTAATTGTTTGTCATCTCTCTAATGTGCTGACTAGGCGATCCTCTGTTTTAGACCCAGAAAACCAGACGCAGAGCATTGGACGCAGCAGATTGGACCAATTGGACCAGTTGGAGGCGTGTCATTTTTGTTTTGTGGAAAAGTTATTTTTAACACTTTTTGAGTGGAATAATTGTCTTTGAAGTGTTGTGATCCAGGTGAGTATTCTATGAGATAATTGGTTAACAAACACTAATTCAGGTCTCTTAGTAGGAGCCAGCTGGTATAAAAGGAGGAGGCTGGCGCTCCTTGGGGGAGAGTAGACCAGACCTTGTTGGCAGAGGCAGGCCAGATTGCTGTCTTCTGCAGAGGGCCCAGGCTTATGGGGCATTTCCTATAGTGCAGAACTGAATTTATAGTTCTATATATTTTTTGCCGTGTATATTTTTTCCCTTATTTTTTGGTCTATTTCTTCAAATTGTATTTTCCTCCGCTTCAGTTGGCCAATCTGTCTGCACTGTATATAAGCTGCACGGGACTCCAAAAATAAAAACACCTCTCACACCTCTTTTGCACCTCAGCCGATCCGCCAACCTTAAAGGGTGCCTGAGCAGGAAGTAGCACTTAGGGAGGAACACTCTCCCTTTAAGGAAATTAAATTTTCTACATACAAGGTTTTCATGTGACACCTGTAGTTTTGGTCTAGACTTGTCAGCTAGAAGAGTTTCAGAAACGTTCCTTTCAATTTCAAAGTCTTTGTGTATACTACAATGCCACTGACACTTAATCCAGCGTAGACTATTAAAATACAGAGTCAAGTTTTACAAGAAGAACCCAACTCACACTGCCTGCATCATAGAACAGTGCAGCCCACTGGGAAAATGGTTCCCAACCTGGGGACGGGGACACCCAGGGGGTCACAAGGGTTTTCTGAGGGCTCCAAAGATTAGTTGAAATGTGAATACAAGATAAAAAAACATGTTTCTTATATAGACATATATATTTGTATCTCTCATCTGTATGATATACAGTGGTTATGATAACAGAAAATGTAGCTTATAAAAATATTCACCTCCTTTGCTTACTTGGGCTATATCATCCCATCTGCACTTTCTCTTCTCTCATTCTACAGTGGAAGTCATTGACAAAATACTGTCTACTAATTTCTTTAAAGCTCTTTAGAACCCTTTTTTACAGCATTGTTATACTATATCATTCATATAAATTTTGATACCCACTAATTCTGATTCAGGGTCATTGGGGGTCTGGTGTCTATCCCAGCATGCATTGGGCGAAAGGCAGGGAAACACTCTGGACAGGTTGCCAGTCCATCACTGGGCTAACACAGATAGACAAACATACTTGCGGCCACATTCTGCCTTAGAGTCTCCAGTTCACCTGACCTGGAGGAAACCCACAGGAACACGGGGAAAACATGCAGACTCCACGAAGAAAGGACCAGGGCCGAGAATCGGACCCCAGACTTTCTTCATGTGTCACCCTCTATACTATATTGTGTGATTTTTATTAACGTTGGCCATCATTTTATCTAAGTGGTAGATTGAGCAATGCAAAGCTAAACAGTAGAATTCATGAAAGCTTCGTCAAGCTCAGCCGTTTTCTATTCTTCACTCTTTTTGAATCGTTTTGATTCCTCCTTTTGTTTAAGTTTGTTACTCCCATCTTTTGACACTGGACTCACAGTGAAATACACAGTGAAATGATCAGATATTCCATCATCCCGGACAGAGAGATGGGAAATTTTAACATTCCTGGTGATGACCCGATCCAGAGTGTGCCCCGCTCTGTGCGTTGGTACGTTTACATGTTGATGAAGATCATTGTACTGCAAAAGGAAGACAAATTCGACAGCAGAGGATTTCATTCCATTATCAAAGTAGATATTGAAATCACCAGCCAGGATGATATTGTCAGAAATTTTAGAAATCTCATCCAGGAGTCTTTGAAACTCATCCAGGAACTCACGGAATTGTTTTTTGTTAGACCCTGGTGGGCGATACACGTTGACCAGGATGATAGGTGCATCCCACTGATCATTTTGCAGAACCATGGCCACATATTCAAATGTTGTTATGAAGTCCAAGACAATTTGCAGACCCTGAAATGCATCTGAGTACTGAATCGCTACACCTCCTCCCCTACCCTCCCTTTCTTGATGATAGAAAATATAATTTTCAGGAGAAGCGTCCAAAAGTACACTATCTCCGCTGTCCCTTCGTAACCAGGTCTCTGTGGAGAGAAAGACATCGAGATTGTTTTGTGTTATAAGGTCTAAGATCCTGGATGTTTTTCTAGTCATCGACCGAACATTTAGCAGCCCAATCCTTATTCCCACGCCTGGGTCTTCATCATTCTCACACTCGTGATCACTAACCACAACTCTTGGCTCTCTGATATAATCATTACTTTGGTGGTCTTGATCATTAGAACTATCCTGACACTGACTAATATCGACGTTTTCCCTTCCTTCATCATTTTCGCTATTGATTTTCTTGGCTTGATCCACCTTTCTCTCTTGTTCACTATCACTTTTTGTATCTTGTTGATCACTCTCTATCTCTTGCTCACTACCAGTCTGCACATCCTGTTGACCACTCTCTTTCTCCTCGCTCTCACTTTCCTCCTGTTGATCACTCTCTTTCTCCTCACGATCACTTTCCTCCTGTTGATCATTCTCTTTCTCCTCACTATCACTTTCCTCCTGTTGATCACTCTCTTTCTCCTCACTCTCACTTTCCTCCTCCTGCTGATCACTCTCTTTCTCCTCACTATCACTCTCCTCCTGTTGATCACTCTCTTTCTCCTCACCATCACTTTCCTCATCTTGTTGATCACTGTCTTTCTCTTGCTCACTACCAGTCTGCTCATTTTGATCACTCTTTGTCTCTTGCTCACTACCAGTCTGTTCAACTTCATCACTCTCTCTCTCCTCCTCACTAGCAGTATCACTTCTTTGAACTGAATGAAAATCACCAAAAGTCAGCTGGTTTTCACCATTCTCCAGTGCCAGCCCTGGGCTTGTGTTTGTGGCCCCAAAACACTTACAGCATAACCACCAACCTCCTCCCACCATTAGAAATAATAATAATAATTTCATCATGTGGCCCTCCTTAGTGTTTGTAGCCATAGATGACAGACGACGTTCAACCAGTTCTTCCAACATCCTCCTGTGAATAACAATAGTGAAGATATATTTAGGATGATTTTAACACCGACATCAACAGTAGCAATGTTAAAGCTATTACAGTTTTTCTCGATCGCTTATACACTATAACTGGGCCTACTAACTAAACATTCCAAACCATGATGCCATCTACCAAAAGAGAAACCCATTTGCCAAAACTATAAACACTATTCCCATGTTTTCACACATGATTCACATTTGTTGAACTTTTTGTGAAAAACTCTACACACAAATCCCTTCATATATCACTGGCTGCACCATGTGCTCATTTAGAAAGCACTGGCATTCAATATCATTAACTCAAGTCATCACAGCTCAAACCCAATTAACACACAATTCCCCAGGTGCAAACACTAAGAGTCAAAATTGTTCACACACCAATCAGAACCTCAGGATAAATACATAGATAGATAGATAGATAGATAGATAGATAGATAGATAGATAGATAGATAGATAAAAGGGCCATGGGTCAATTCACTTGGTTTGGAACAATGGATCCACAAAGACCTGAAGGTAGAGGAAGAGGACACAGGTGGAAGAGGAAGGGCAAGGAGACAAATAGTTTCTGATGAGATTCTCAAATTGGGATGCTGAGGCAGAATAAATGTGATTTCTTTCTTTATCTACAAACTGTTTTTTTTTTTTTATTGGTTTATATTGGTAAAAACATGGAAATTATTTTACTGTATTCTAAGTTCTTTATCAGTTGCATATTTTGACAGTACATTTACTTTTTCACTCAATTTCAGTTTATTTTACTACAGTACATTGAGGAATTAAAAATGTTGAAAATGTATACGTGTTGTGTCTTTATATTGTGTTCATCATGTTCTGGGGGAAAACCATAAGTGCCATTATTCACTGCAGTAACAGGTCTTTACAGTAGTGTTTTGAATTGATCTCACCAGTGTGTAATGGCTTCTTTGTAGTGTGTGTGTATTTGATGGCTTTTGTGTGATGTCTGAAGGCAAAGTTTGGTTTAGATGTAAGATTACATGGTTTTGAGTGGAGAGTTTGGTTTTGTCATGGAAGTGTGAAGTTTGTGAAGATGAGTGTGCAGTTATGCATTTGTGTTTAGAGTTTTGGGAAATGGAGCATAATTTCAAGAAATGTGTCTTAGCAATCAAGAAAAACTGTAATGGTTAATTGTAGATTGAATGTGATCAAATGCTTGACCAGTATATATTGGTAAATGCTGTAATGGTCACCTTGCCTGTTTGCCTTGAGACTACACATATAGTATTGTGTGTAAGTGCGCAGTGCACATGATTTATTAATTGTAGCTCTTAATTAGGAATCATTGTTTTGCATAGAATTTGTACTTGTTCATCTCCAAATGACACAAAATGATCCATGTTTAGGAACTAAAACATTTTCACGTTCAGACAGGAGAAGGATTCTCCCCTCTGAGCATTAATTGTGCTGCCCTAATATATATGATTCAAAGGTTGCATAATTATACAAAAAACTGATAGCCTACCACATGCCCACAATAACTACAGTATATAGGTTATCAAAATCTTACCATGGCACCTCCTTTAGCTGCTGTTTTAAATCCAGTTTTAGAGATTTCCTTGATGAGTTTCTCAGCTCCTTTCAAGAACAAAATTCTGCTTGTTTTTCCACTAGCTTGAAATGAGAACAATTTTAATATGCCAGCATTTGCAATGGCTATGCATATCTCCATGGGACACATTTGCATGATGTCGCACGTATAAAAATTTATCATTTGTCCAGTAGCTCTAACTCTGCGCATGGTCCTGTCCAACTTCACTCCAATTCGTCTTGCAATAGCTCCAAGAATCTGATCTAAGATGTAGTGGTCCTCTTCATCAGACTCTTCATCAGAGCCAACTGCCTCTCTCTCATTCTTTAGTTTCCGGAACAGTTGCTCGATTTTTTCTTCAATTCCTTTACTCTTCTTTGCCAGCTTCTTTGCATCTTTCATGGTGTCACTTGACATGAAGTGCTCGGTAAGCATAGTACCCATACTGACTGCCACACCGGTTCCTCCGTATACTGCTCCTAACCCAGCTAAAAATGGTGCGGCAGCTCCTCCAGTGAGCACAGTAGCCGCACCGGCCACTACCAAACATGCGCCACCCACCACAGACACCGAACTCCCCACACATTCACCGGCATTGCATTTCTCCCTGAGTGACTCCAGCTTGTCGGCCAGTTTCCTCAGCTGCTCTGCACCACGCTCCCCCTGATGGATCCAAGAGAAAATCTCATCTACCAGTTTGTCTGCGGTGGCCATGGTTTCCCAGTCCTGCTGATCCTGACCAGAGGGGAAAACCTCAGTCTGCTTTACTCCAAGGAGCCACAATGTGAACAGAAAGCTGGAAGGAAGTGAGGGTGACTGATTATAGCCAGCAGAAGAGGCTTTGAAATATAAAAAAATATAAGTATTTTTCCAGTAAAATACAACCTGCATGTATTGGTAGGATTATACAATATTTGTCTATATTTGTTGGATTATAAAAGTGATTAATCTATGAACAGTAAAACCACTGAGATTTATTTTACATTGGCACAAAATATCTCATGTTAAACTCTGTGTGAAATTAATATGAATTTCTTGTGGTTGTTTTAACCAGAGAAAAAAATTTGGAATCTGATGTTTCCTGTTTAGACAGCCACAAAAATATTAGATCAGCATTGTAAAAAGTTATAACCAGATTTTCTGATCTTGTGTAAAGCACATCACTTTTTTTGTAAGCTGTGCAGGAATTGTCTTGGCAGAGATCTAGTGACAAATGATATCTTAATACAGTACATACTGACATGAATGATACAGGGAAAAAAGGACAAACATATTTAATGAGTTGAAGCATGAAAGAAAAAATAACACATAAGACTCTTAACTGTTCTTGAGAGTTTAGTCAAATAAAGTTTGAAAAATATAAGAATCTGCAACCAAGGTCTAAGGCCAGTCACTGTTGTGCTGAAGTCAGTAAAGTTCAAAAAGAAAACCTCAGAGTCTGAATCTGCTGGCAGTCTGTACACATTTGGCTGAATGTAGAAGAGAAACGTCTTCTGTGCTTCCAACTGTGGTCCACCCAGTTTCCTGTCTGTGCACCATGTGACTTCTTGTAAATGTTTACCCGCAGTACTTCAGTGCCCTTCCTCCATGGTATGTGATGATAACACAGTATAACATGCAGAGTTCAACCACAGGTCAGCTACTGCAGAGCACAATCATCTATAAATGCGTGCAAGTGCACACACACACACACACACACACACACACACACACACACACACCCTCCCACCCTTCCATCTCTGCACACCAGGGCACATGTCTGGGTGTTTTAAATTACTCCTTATAACACATTTTACAGACAGGCTTTTAGTTGGATTTGACCTAATAAGGGGTCATGCCCATAGGGCTGAAACCTGATTGTTTTTGTCTTTGTTTATTACATACATTTACCATGAAATGGCACAACATAGATACATTATGTTTGACACAATGATAAGATGATGATGGTCACTAATGACCAAACATACTGTATATTACCCCAAACCAGCCAAATGGAGGCGCTATAATTAAAGGTCCAGATTTTAAGCTTTTGAAAGGACATAACTCCCATATGATTGAGTCTGATTGACCAGAAACTTCCTACACTTATTTTCCTGTGTTTGCACAAAATTGACAATTGGACCAATTGGAAGTCTGCCATGACTTAATATTTGCTAATTACATCACCAAACTTATGGTGATGCAGCCAAAAGATCTTGAGATACACTTTGCAACTATGGCCATAACTCAATTATCAAACACAGAACTATACTCTTCATCATGAGAGGTCAGCAGGCATGTCTGCAATGACTCAAATCAACCAATAGGGGCACCACAAAGGCCACACAACTGTATCTCCTAATCTGGTGGTTAGAATTGCATTAAATTTAGTACACGTTCTAGGACCATGCAAAATATTAAGTTTGGTCCTGATTGGTAAAAGTTAGGTGGCCTATAACATCATTATCATATAAGTGCATTTGCAAAATCAATATAAAACTTGGCAGGCTTGTCTGGAAAGACATTTCAAAGAAGTTTTCATAGAGCTTTCATCCAGAAACAGTTTTGTGTAACATCAACAGGTGCTATGCCTCCCAGTTCACATAAATAATATTGTGCTATGTGGTATTTTTCAAATCACTCTTTCTCATAAACAAGTTGAGATAATGAACTGGGTACCTCTGCAACCACATCCGGAAATACAAGCCATTTTTCAATAGGCAAAAATATAAAGCGTGTAAATAAAAGCAAAACACATTCATGTACACAGAGAAGTCTCTAACAGTTTACAAGAAATCACATGGCACACAGGCAGAACAGGGGAGGGGGCTGCATTCCAGAGTTACGCACAGAAATCAGTGGAAGCCTCTCTCATCCAATAGCTGGACATGCAGGAGAAGCTTAATATGGTAAGTTGTAATTTGATATTCATGATTCAGGGGGGTATATCTAGGTGACACAAGGAACCATTCACACAGAGAGGCTCTAGACTCTTGATGCTACTGCTTGACTTCATCCCTCAACACTACTGTAGGTACGTGATTGTTTTCTGGTCGTGCTTTTGAATTTAATTTGACAGCATATTTATAATCTCCTTTCTGTCTTTAGCTGTCTCTCCATCACTGCTTATTTTGCTTAGCTTACTAAATATTCAACGATTAGTTGCTTTGTATTTTTATATTTAGTTATCAAATGCTTTTAACATCCTCCTATCTCTCTGTCTCTCTCTGTTTCTCTCACTGCTTACTGTGGTTGGTGTACCAACTACTTGACAAACAGCGCTTTCACTTCCTGGTGTTTTTCAATCACTCTTTCTCAAAAAGAAACGGAGACAGTGAACTGGGTGCATCTGCATTATCTGTCCATGGTAAACATTTTTTCCACAGGCAAAAGTAAAAGCGGCGCACATACCCACACAGAGAGGGCTCTAACAGTTTAGAAGAAATCACGTGGCACACAGGGAGAACAGCTAGGAGGGGGCTTGCATTCCAGGGTGACTGAGTGCATGAGGGTATTGTTAGTTTCACTGTCTACCGGGATAACACTATCAGTGTCATTGCTTTTGCACATGTCTTTGCAGCCAATAGTAACACTTTGTCTGTAGTCTATAGCTATCATTAAAATCAGGCAAAGGTTTTCCTTCTCTCATTCTGTCTTACCCCACATTCATACTGCGAGCAATTTGGTCGATGGGTCGCTGTATTCTGACTGTTTGTGGTGCAAGAGGCTCTGACTGTATATACCAGTCATCCTCAAAGTCCGGACTCCGGTCCGGATCCGAACCGAACCACAACTGTCTCCGGACTCTGAGCAAATTATACTTTTCATATGTATTATTTGTATTATCTGCGAGACTTCGCCGCAACGCAACGAGTCAAAATGATCCGCTTTCTCCACTGCAAGCAGCGCTCTGAATGTCCGACTGCTCCACTGTCTGTGTGAGGACGTCTACTCCGCTTTGGTTTGGTCCAATCACATTCAGCGTCCCGTTATCTCCATGACAGCGGTGGGTCGCGGACGCGACGTCATACTGTAGAGCCGCACTTTTTTTTCAAACTTTATTTTTACAAGAGAAGAGAACAAAGACCGGTGTAATGAAGTTGACAGCGCAGCTCGTTTCGTCAGCTGTTAGCTACTAGCCTAGATTTGGAACGTGAATCAATCTAAAATGGCGTGTTCAAAGGTGGCCAGCCTGCAGTGAGTCTGCATTCTCAACAGTGAACACGGTGAAGAACGAGTACCGCAGCCGACTCACCAATGAACACTTGCATCAGTGTCTCTGCCTGGTCATCACACCTTTTGTGCCAAAGTTCAAAGTCTTGGCAGCAGACCAAAGGTGCCACTTCTCTCATTAAGCAACAGTGTTTGACACAATGTACAATAGTTCTGGACGTATTTGGACTTTGATTCTTAGGATGGTTTGATTCACCTCTGGTGGCTGGGTGTGTGAACCGGGTTTGGGGGATGGGGATAATGGGGAAATGGTGATTTGTAGCTTTAATTTCATTTCATTTTATATGTAATTTTATGTTTTATTTAATTTAATTTTATATAATTTAAATTTATATTATATATATTTTATATTTAATTTTATATTATTAATTTAATAATTTAATTATAATTCGTTAAAAGCTTGACTGACCTTAATAAATGGACCTTTGTCTAATTGAAAATTTTCTTTGTGGACCTTTAAGATTTGTATTTGAGTACCCCTGGTATATACTGTACATAGTGGTCTGCAGCTTTCCAACAGGCAAATCAGTGCAGGCTTTTGTATTGCCTTTCATAACTTTAGGCTACATCATTTTGAAGAGTTAACATTGCTAAGTAGCAAGTTTGAATTTGGCAGAATTCATTGGAGAAAAAAAAGAAAGAAAATATCTTAAGAGCTTACCATCGACTCCAAGTATGGATGGAACTATTCTCCAATCTCCAAATGTTTCTGAGACGTTTATTCCTGTAGTCTTTCAAATATGTTGCAGAGAATTGCGAAGCTCTGAATGGCTGGAATCAACTTCTCATCCATTTTGCTCTTGCCAGGTGGAACTATTGTTGAAATGAAATCACACTGGTAGGGAAACAAGGAAGCACAAAAATCTGATTGGCTGTTGATGGCAGAGTTTTTTGACCGCTCACATTGCTGCTCTCTGGCATTGTGGAGGATTGTAGTTGGTTGTCTTGATCAAACTAGTTAAAGGAAAAGTCCACCCTCTGATGCTCTTGCACAAAGTTATTTTGTGATATGTTGTAAGTGTTGTAATTTACTTTTTTGGTGTACCCACTTCCCTCAACCTGTCTTGTATAATTCTACTTGAGGTAGTGATTTCCTACATTTCCCAGAAAGCCTTTCAACAATCCCCAGAGAATGTTCCTGAACTTGTTTCGTTCACCTGTGGGTTTTACATGCATGCGGAGACAGTGATAGCAATAGCACATAGTGCGACCAATGATTGTCAAGAAAAAGTGGCATAGTAAAAGTTTGATAACAGTAAACTTACTGCAGCTATGAAGCGAATACACCTTTACAATGTTAAGCCACGTTTATTTAAAGAGCAATTTTAGCAAGCAGGTTTGTCGCAAAATTTGACAGAAAACAGGACACAAAACAAATAAAAACAAAACAAGGACAGTAAAAAAAAAAAAGCAATTGAACAAGTACATAATGAAATATAAGAAATCGGGCCAGAGTTTCAACATCATAAAATCAACATCATCAAATCATCATCATGTAAGTTTAAGAAGATGTTCAAAAACAGTACATTTGAAAGATACAAAAGCTGTGACCAACACTGAGAAATGAATGTTGTTTTGTTTATCTGTTTCTGTATTATGATGTTGTGTTTTTTTTAGTAAATTTACTTATCTATATATATATTTTTATAATTTCTTTTTTTGTTTGTTTTTGTTTCACAGCTATTTTGGGTAGAGGGTACGCGTACAGTTTTATGATGTTGTGTTTCTCTAGCAAATTTATATATTTATATATTTAGTTTTATAATTTCTTTTTTTGTTTGTTTTGTTTCACAGCTATTTTGGGTAGAGCAAGGATAATGTTTTGTTAAGTATAATGGGTAGGCACAATAAGCTTAGGCTTCAGCCTATACCTTTTTTTTTTTTTTTTTTTTTTTTTTTTTTCGGTCAGACAATATAATGTTAATATAATAATATAATGTTTATTTTGTTTTATTCTTGATGTAGTATTATTTAAATCACTTTCATAACTGTATTAGTTGATATTGTGTAAAGTTGACCAGAAAAAAAAAAAATAAAAAAAAAAAAATAAAAAAAAATAAATAAAAAAAATAAATAAAATAAATCATCAAAACATGAGCTAGAGCAAACCCCTTTTAACCAAGCTCCTCTGAGGACATTCAGAAGAAGGTTTTGTTTCTGAGAAATCACCATCAGCTTGATGTTAGCATTTGTTAGCCACACATGTCAAGTGCAAGTCAATGGATTGAAAAATTACACTCAAAGTCACAGTTATTCTTATTCTTACTGCTAATACAGCTATGATGGAATGATATATGACTTGCATGTGATTTTGATTGACGTTAATTATCGGAATTAAATTATCTAGACTCAATCTAACAATTTCATTTTCAGATTTATTGTTGTGGCTTTACATTTGTTTCCCACTAGGACACCTATCTTACATTTTATCATGTCATGTATCTCATTCAGCCTTGTAAGCACACTGCAACAATATATCATTTTATGTCATTCTGTTTCAGCTTTGTCATCCCGCTGCATTACCATGTCAACTGAAGATGAGCTGTATGAGTCCATCATTTCCTGGCTGGATCAGCGTGAAGATTATGCAAGTCACCTAAGAAAGTTAGCACATGAGCTGGAGTCTGTCAGAAAGAAATGCAATGCTGGCCGGGCCGTGGGGAACTCCGTGACAGTAGTAGGTGGATTGGCCATGATAGGAGCAGGTGTTGCCACATTTTGTAGCGCAGGAATAGCAAGTCCCCTCTTAGTAGCTGCAGGCGCATATGGGGCGATTGGTTCGACTGTCACTATAACATCCAAAACAATTGAAATGTGGTTAGAAAGTGGCACGCTGAAAAAAGCAAAGAAGATTTCTGAGCAGAATAAGAGGGTTGGTGAAAAAATCCAGAGATGCATTGAGGAGCTGATAGAGGAAAACATGGACGGCTCCGAGCCAGCCATAGGGGATGATTACGTTGTGGAGTGCGTTCTTCGGGCCATCGCAAAACGACTACGAATACGGTGGAATGAAGTTGTGCGTTGGGTGAGGAGAACACGGCCAGTCTGGGGACCTCTCATCGCTAGACTAAGAGAAAGCTTGAATGAGACAGCAAATCCAAACGGAATGGAAGAAAGGTTAAGGGATTTCCTCACTGCTCAAGCACGAAGGGTTGTCACAGAGGCAACTCTTGAAACCCTGAAGAGAGTTGGAAAAGGAGCAGTTCAGGTAAGTTATTAAAGACTACTAAAGCAATTTGGGTGTTGCTTTGTTTGAACCCCAGTGTATAACACATTCCAAACATAATTGTTTCTGGCTAACCTAAAGGCATGAGCCGCAGATCAAAATGGCTTTGGCCATCGGGACTTTTATGGATGGACAGATAGTCCCTGGCCCAAGGACCAATTGATTAGATATTGGTGGTGATCCAGATGTGGGATTTCCACCATTACACTTTTTATGTTTTTTAGCCGTTTTAGCTATTATGGTATGTTCATGTGCTGGCGCTAAAGTCCATTTTTAGCCTAAAATTACTGCACAGTGGTAGAGCTATCTTTGGTTAAGCTACATTCGAAGATGATGCACCATGATGTCAGTCCTCATAGCTACAGTCAAGTTTCTAAACCTCTGGGGTTGTCCCTCAGACCAATCTGCTATGTTCAGGGACACTGCTAGCTGGGGGAAAAGGGGGATATTTTCAGAGGGACCCAAGCCGAGTGATACTACACTATGCTAGATGAGTTGGAATTGGAGGTGCCAGAGTGACATCTTGTCAGGGGCCTGGGAATTTCTAGCAGTGGACATGATCACATGATCATCATGATTACCATAAGTCATTATAGGATGTTTTTTGAAGGAAATAATATGATCTCATTCATTTTCAGGTTGGAGGCGGAGTTTTTACAGTGGCAATGACGCTTCCAGATACAATTGACAATTATAAGAGGGCGATTAAAAACAACAATGTGACTGGTCCAAGTGAAGAACTGAAAAATGCAGCTCACGAGATAAGGAGGACGACTAAAAATTTGAGAGCAGTACTGGATGAGATTGAGTAAGTCTTTTGTCTATTGTGAGTTAGTTGATAAACCTGTCAGTTCTCTGTCGGGAAACCTAGGAATATATGAGCGCCTCATTCTATTCACATTTTTTTCCGAGTCAAAACTGAACACTGAACATGAATGCTGAACCCTATTAGCCAGTGCAACCACTGGCAGAAAAATGTCAGTTTAAAATGAGATAGTGTACTAAATAGGTTACGTTGATGATATGATGATACGTTACGTAATATCCCAAGATTAATGAATGCACTGCAAAAGTTAATCAAATAATTGAGTTTATCTTGAAGACACTAAGTTAATCTTTAGATTCATGGACCCTACAGTATGTGTAGTGCAGAGTGTTGCACACTTTTATGCCAAGCCCCTTGTGTCTGTGCATCTAGGGCCCATTGCTTCCCCTACAATTGAATAGGTTATTTTGGGCCACCCTTCCGAGAAGAACACATGGTCGCAGTTTCTGCTCATCCTATCATATATGGTCATTCTAGGGACGCAGGGATATTAATCACAGATATTGTCAGGGCGCTGTGGCTTTTGACCTCATACTCATATATAACGCAATAATAGAATAGTAATTGTAGTTCATGAAAGCTTTTACATTGTTCTAAACAGCCGGTGTCTGGTCGCTCCCAGCCAACATGTCAATGTGGGCCCCATATGGGTTAAATGCAGGCTACATGGGTACCAAGTGGGCGTGAGCTTGAACTGGGCAAATTGTGTGGGTCCAATATGGGTTTAATAGCATGGGTCCCATATGGCAAGCCCATGTGGGCTGACTATGGGCCTACATGGGTCTCATATAAATCACCCAGTTGGGCCCCACCTAAGGCCCAGTCAGATCCCACTTCAGGCCCAAAGATGTCAATAAAATAAACAAAAATAAAAAACAAGGTTCTTGCATATTACCACTTTAATATTGGTTGTGTAGAATGCCGATTGCTCTTATCGTATGTTGCTCTGAATTACAGAACCACTTTAATATTTAAAATATTAAAAGCAAATAACTGAATTACCTTCATTTATGTTTCTTGCAGGAACAGGATGAGAGAGCTGCGTAACTGATGCAAAGACAGACGGTTTTAATGGCAAAGTGCTAATCAGATGAAGCCACGGACCCCCTCATTTGACACATGGGCACAATGGATATTTGCATCTGATGTAACGACCCCTCATACTTTGAAACTATTGGGTCTGATAGAAACCTGACATGGATGTGCCTTTACACACTGTGGTTTTGAGTCCTTACTCCTTACCATCGGTTGTCTGTACCAGCAATTTAATTCTATTGTTGCAATTTGCTCTAGCTCAGTGTCAGCTAATTTCCTTAAATGTAAATATGAATTCAATCCAGAAATGGATTTTACTACCTGCCGTTCAGTCACAGCCACCCCAATAAAACGTCACTTCACAGACAATCAATATTGTCTGTGAAGTGAAGCCTGTAGCTCCATTAGAATAATGTAGAACAGTGGTTCTCAAACTTTTTCACGTCAAGGACCCCTAAACTGACACAAATTAGACTACGGACCCCCATTTGATAAGATTTTGTCCCAGGGTCCCCCATCTGATAAGATTTTTACTTTTAGATGTTTTCTTACAGAAACGGTATGAAACCCATGACCAAAATAGTCATACATTCTGTCATTGTGTTACTTATGGATGGAATTATAGTGAAAATAAATGATTCCCCTTTTTGCTGGGGACCCCCTGGAACCCCCTCAAGGACCCCTGGGGGTCCCCGGACCCCACTTTGAGAACCACTGCTGTAGAAGAACAAGTGCAATCTGTTTTTCCAAAATAAGATGTACTTTACCCTCTTTTTTGCACTTCAGAGGCCAATTAAATATGAATAAGCCTAAAGATTTTTGGAACTTTACTTGATATTTACCCTGATGCCACTTTCAATGGACACTGCTTATGTAGGCTACACTTTATGTAGGCTAACTCACTGAATGGCAATCAAACTGAATAGGTTTATATGTGTTCAAATGAATTTAATGCAGTTTTCTTGTTTTTAAACTTGAGCTTACAGTAGAACTTCTCAAATCCAATGTTGCATTTGGTGACAGTTTAATAAAATATTCTGTAAATTAAATCTGTCCAGCGTTTTGTGCCATAGCTCTTATACTGGGTTAACTGAATTTAACTAGCTTGCTGTACAATAGTTATGGAAAGAGAAGCACAAATGGTTATTGCAGGCAATGAATCTATGTGATAATAGCCTGTTCGTTGTTTTATGTTATTTATTTCTGAAATTAATTACAGTAGGCCTACAGGAGAGAGTATTCATCTACAGCCTACATATAAAGGTTTAAAATGATAGCTGGCTTTTATTTTGAAGGAAACGTTGCCTAAACGGAAATGCGATTGCAGGTAAGTTCTGCTAACTTGCCACAAATAAAGTTCTGTTGGAAAAACATGTGGGGCAGGAATGCGGAGTTTGGCGCCGGCCAGCTGAGCGCGCCCTTTCCAGCCTCCTTTACGTCCGCAAAGAAGATTAACATTGTGAAGATTTCTGAGCTTCTGCATCAGTTTCTTCTACTTTTGAACTACACGAATCAGCATGATGAGCGGATGGAATGCAACTGGACGAAAGGCAACTGGCCTCTGTAGAAATGGCGTATTTAATAAAAAATAAATAACTGGAACTGGAGAATTTATACCCTGAGCGGTAAATGGTATTATCATAGATCTCGTGCCACTTGGATGGAAAAAGGGGAGAAGTGCACTGCTCATTTTCTTTTAAGATTAAATCGAAGTAATTTTGTCAAGAAAAACATGATGAACCTGTGTACCGCGAATGGTGTTATACTTACATCTCCACAGGAAATATTGTGTGAGGAGGGGGATTATTTCAAAGCTTTATTTTCTTTTGAGAAGGAGCCAGAGTCTGTAGCTGGCTCAGATATTGAATTATTTTTTCTGGTAAATTATGATCAGACACTTTCAGTACATCAGCAATTAAGTTGTGAACTCCACTGGTAAATCACCTGGAATTAATGGCATTCCTATTGAGGTTTATAAGACTTTTTTCACAGAAATTAAATACTCTTTCACTCAGGGAATATTACCAGACACACAGAAAGAGGGCATCATCACATTACTTCTAAAGCAAGATCCACAGGGGCATTGCAAAGATCCCTTATATATATTTGTTTTTACTATGTATTGAAATTCTTGCTATTAGAATTAGAAATAATTCATGCATAACCAAATGGGATTGAAACAAACTAACATTATGTGCAGATGATGCAACTTTTTTTCCTGCATCCTGAGAAATCTTCACTAGATGCCCTCATACTTGATTTATTTATTTTTCTAAACTATCTGGATTAAAGCCAAACTTTGATAAATGCACTATTATGAGAATAGAACCAGTGAGAGGTACAGATTTCGACCTACGGTACCCAGCTCCAGTCAAGTGGAGTAGATGTTTTGGGAATTAATATTCCAGATAATCTAAAAGATCTAATTAAGATAAATTACGAACGAAACATGGAGAAAATTAAAAATGTTTTACAACCTTGAAGAGGGAAAATTCTGTTGTTACAAGGAAAGATTACATTGATTAATACTGGCACTTCCCTCCCCAGAAGTATCCTTCTTTAAATGTTTTGAACAAAATATTTTTAAGTTCCTTTGCAATAATAAACCTGACAAGATTAAAAGGCAATATATATATGTAATTCACATGAAAATGGTGGATTAAATCTAAAAAATATTGCAGCTATGAATTTATCCCTAAAAGCATCTTGGATTAATAAAATTTACCATAACAGTCTCTGGAGAACCAAGTCAAAACTTGTTGTGTACTTATTCTTTGACAGTAAATTGTTTCCCTTTTTTCAATTAAAATCTCATCATTTTGAATGGCTATTTAAAGGAATATTAGCGAATCTCTCACCCTTTTTTAAGGATGCATTGAAGGCTTGGTTGAGTTTCCAGTATTACCCTCCAGATACTCCAGAATATATCCAAAATCAGACAATATGGATGAACTCAGAACTGTTAATAGATGGGAAGCCCTTTTTATGGGAAACACTTCAGAGAAATGGAATCGTTTTTTATAAATAATATACTAGATAGCACGGGTGATTTCCTTTCATACCATCAATTTTGCTGTATGTATGGTCAGATATGTGATATTTTTAATTTCAATCAGCCGCTTTAAGTTATCCCAATTAACTGAAAATGGAAACTAAGAAAGAGTGGATACAGACTATCCAAAACAAAGATAAATAAAATAATTTATAATTTCATTTTATAGAGCAGAGGCCTTACTGCTTTCCCACATACAGTCTGTTCCTTTTGGGAAGATGAATTTAATATTTTGATACGTTGGAAACAATTTTTCAGAACAAATTACAAAACAACAATTGATTCCTACTCCAGAATCTTTCAAATTTAAGATATTCTACAAAATTACTGCTACTAGAAAACAACTTAACATGTTTAATATTGAACCTTCTCCTATTGGCTGCTTTTTGTGCCAGGTGATGTCACCACCTGTTGTACTCTATAGAGTGTGACATCACAGGGCACAGAGACCAGCCAATAGCAGAAGGCCAGTTCAGTACCTTACTTTTCACCATTAGGTGTCAGGCTTCACCACAGATTTAGGTGGGGTTTAGTTACTCTTTAAGGATTCTCAGTCACATTAAAATACTTACAGAACATGCCAAACATTTCAATCCAGACATCACACCACGTTGCCACTCGCCTTTTGACAGAAACTGATATAAGCCAGTAGAACACTAGCAATTTGCATAATTTTTTGATAGCAAGCAGGAAACACGTGGTCTTGTGTGTGCGAAAAAGCAAACTAATACAATGAAATAAATAAGTATATTCTCAGGAAATAAGTAAATTATAATAGAATATATAACATGTCCTCCTATGGGGGATGGTGGAAGGTAAAAATGATCTTCAAGATCTTCTTGGTTTTTTTTTATTATTATTTTTTATTTTTTTAAGATCAACAACACAATTTGAATGTCCTCCTAAGAGGTGATGGGGCTCATAATAATGACAGAGCACATATGAGAAGGGCTCCTCCTCCAGGTTGTATTGGGAGGAGAGCAAGGCGCTCCATAGAGAGAGGTGTACAGTTTCAACACCCCCAGGGTGCTGGGGGAATTGCAGTGGAAGAGGGCTGGCATGAAGGTGCTAGGTGGAGGCATGGAGGTTTTCCTTGGGTCAGCTGAGGTAGAGGCTCGGAGCTGGGAGAGGGAGCGGTTGACATGGTGGTGGCCAAGTTGTTTTAGTTTATGTGTCCAGAAACATCACCAGATGTATTTGCACATCTTAGAACCCGATTCAATCAGTGAAGATCAGGAAAGACTGGTTGACGACCATGAAAAGCACAGTGACTACTGGAAACCAAGCTACAGAGAAGCGTATGGAAACATACCCCCAGGGGAGCCCAAGAGGGGAATAGGAAAAAGCACCCCATTCAGACAGACCTAACGGCACTAGACCCAGGCAACGGACAAGCGAAGGCGAGCAAGCAGTGTGCTTGTGTCAAGATCTGCAAGAATGTATGGGCCTTAAAGATCCACCAAACCAGGATGAAGTGTTTGATAGGGACATGGGCAACACAATGCACAACCAGTGTCCAACCTGGTGAGATGCATGAGGAGCCAGGGCCGGAGTCACCCCACAGTGTCTGGAACCTCCAAGTGTCGCAAATGACTCCCTGTAGCGGATCAAGTGGCATCACTGTGGAACCAGTCTGACAGTGATATAGACCAAATTCTGGAGGCAACAGTGAGGAGAAATGTCGACAGGAAACTTCAAGCCATGACAACAGTCATTGTGAGCCTTGCATCTCAAAAATTTGGAGAAGAGGAACAGAAAGGCCCTCAAGGACCTTACTTAAAGAACCAAGTGAGGAGCCACAATATCAGATAGGACCTGAAGACCCTAAGGTGCCAGTACAAGCAGGCAGGAGAGGAGAAGCGTATAGACCTGGCTCAGTTGACGTGCATCCTAAGGAAGAAGAGTTGCAGCTGAGGGAAGTTGAAGAGGCTGCCCGCAAAGCGTGAGCAAGCTCTGCTTCAGGACCTAGCGGTATTTCATATAAGATCTACAAGAACTGCCATAAACTCCTGCTGCACCTGTGGAAGATCATGTGAGTTATTTGAAGAAGGGCAGGATTCAAGAACAGTGGAGAGTTGCCGAAGGGGTTTGGATCCTCCTCTGTCCTCCTTGGGCTCCTCTTCTCTCCTCCTTAGGCTCATTTTGTCTCCTCTTCTCTCTCCTCCATAGACCTCCACCTCTTCTCCTTGGGCTCCTCTTCTCTCCTCCTTTGGGTCCTTCTCTCTCCTCCTCGTCTCTCCTCTCCTTTCTCCTCCTTTGGCTCCTCCTCCAGGTTGAATTGGGAGGAGAACGAGGGGCTCCTTAGAGAGAGGTGTACAGTTTCAACACCCCCAGGGTGCTGGGGGGATTGCAGTAGAAGAGGGCTGGTATGAAGGTGCTAGGTGGAGGCATGGAGATTTTCCTTGGGTCAACCGAGGTAGAGGCTAGGAGCTGGGAGAGGGGGTGGTTGACATGGTGGCAGCCAAGTTGTTTTAGTTGATGTGTCCAGAAGCATCAGCAGATGTATTTGCACATCTTTGAACCCGATTCAATCAGTGAAGATCAGGTAAGACTGGTTGACGACCATGAAAAGCACGGTGACTACTGGAAACCAAGCTACAGAGAAGCGTATGGAAACATACCCCCAGGGGAGCCCAAGAGGGGGATAGAATAAGCACCCTATTCAGACAGACCTAACTGCACTAGACCTAGGTGGACAAGCGAGGGCGAGCAAGCAGTGTGCTTGACTCAAGATCTGCAAGAATGTATGGGCCTTAAAGATCCACCAATCCAGGATGAAGTGTTTGATAGGAAGAGGGGCAACACAATGCACAAGTGTCCAACTTGGTGAGATGCATGAGGAGCCAGGCCTGGAGTCACCCCACAGTGCCCGGAACCTTCAAGTGTCGCAAATGACTCCCTGTAGTGGATCAAGTGGCATCACTGTGGAACCAATCTGACAGTGATATAGACCAAATTCTGGAGGCAACAGTGAGGAGAAATGTCGACAGGAAACTTCAAGCCATGACAACAGTCACTGTGAGCCTCGCATGTCAAAGATTTGGAGAAGAGGAACAGAAAGGCCAGCCAGAACCAAGTGAGGATCCACAATATCAGATAGGAGCTGAAGATTCTAAGGCGCCACTACAAGCAGGCAGGGGAAGAGAAGCGCATAGACCTGGCTCAGTTGATGTACATCCTAAGGAAGAAGAGCTGCAGCTGTGTGAGCAAGCTCTGCTTCAGGACCTAGTGGTATTTCATATAAGGTCTACAGGAACTGCCCTAAACTCCTGCTGCACCTGTGGAAGATCCTGTGAGTTATTTGAAGAAGGGGCAGGACTCAAGAACAGTGGAGAGTTGCCGAAGGGGTTTGGATCCTCCTCTCTCCTCCTTAGACTCCTCTTCTCTCCTCCTTAGGTTCTTCCTCCTTAGTCTCCTTTTCTCTTCTCTTCTCTCTCCTCCTTAGACCCCCCTCCTCTTCTCCTTAGGCTCCTCTTCTCTCCTCCTTAGGGTTCTTCTCTCTCTTCCTCTCCTCTCCTCTCTCCTCCTTAGGCTCCTCCTCTCTCTTCTTCCTCTCTCCTCCGTCCGCTCCTAGTCTCTCCTCTTGTCCTCTCTCCTCCTTTGGATCCTTCTCTCTCTTCTTCCTCTCTCCTCCGTCCACTCCTAGTCTCTCCTCTTGTCCTCTCTCCTTTGGATCCTTCTCTCTCCTCATCTTTTGTTCTCCTCTCCTGTCCCCACAGCATACAGGCTGAGATCTTCTCCTTCTCAGAGTTGTTGATTCTCTCTCTTTCTGCCTTTGTCTGCAGTATCTGTGTTACCCTCTGAAAAACAGTAAAACAAACAGTAATTAAGCTAAAATAGCCATTTATTTGAAACATTCATCTGAAACATTTTCCCTTAAATGTGAGAAAATGTGTCTGGAAATGTTTAAAGGCGACAGCGATTTTTCCTGTATCTACTGCCAAATTAACTATTTGCTGTAAAAGAAAACTAATTAAATCCAGTCCAAAAACTGTTGGGAACATATTTAAAGTTGTGTCTCTATATATTTCATTGACTCATAATATCATTAAATCCTGATAATAAGTTACTTTTTGTTTGTTTTTCTGTTTGTTTATTATATATGGACTTGACTCTAAAATGTGACTTTAAAATTTCACCTCTCATCACTTATATATATAATATATGGATATTTTTCCATGCTACATCATAGCTGTAGCAACAAACAAAATTATGCCATGGAAAAGCCTAATCTACTTTGAATGGCTGGGGGTGTGGACTATGCATTTATAAAAAAAAAAAATATTGGAAATATATAGGTACAAAGATGTTCCATGTGGAGGGAAATAGTTTTCATGTATTTATTTTGCTACAGTCCCCCCACACTTATCAGAGGGAGGGGTCTTTGTATGGGAAGTGTTGTGGTCATCAGACCTCTTTGGATTACACAAGCAGGTTGCTCAAATGTATGTGCATTGGCCAGAATACCAATTTATTGACTGATGTCAACACATTGTCAACACACTGAGCCTGGTAACCCGAAATTATGTGAAATGAGCACCATGCATTTAAATGGAAATATATGCTCTGTGCACAAAAAGTGAGAGAAATACATTTTCCACCACCAAACAGATACAACATAACAGATACAACTACAAACAAGCAGTAGTGATATTGAAATAATAGTGTGGTGGTGTAAACACTTGCCTACAACTCTGACAACCCAGTTTCAATTCTCAACTCATGCCAAGAAGTTTTCTATTCTGAGTGAAATTTTCATTATTAGCAAAAAATTTGTTTGATTTAACCATGACTAAAACCTTTTCACGTGAAAAACAGGAGCAAATGGCATGTCCAATTCATGGTATTATCATCCAGTTTGTGGTGGAACATGTAATCAGTGTTTCAAACTTCATATTTCATTTCAAAACATTTTATCATATTGTGTTGCCACATTAGCCCCTGACTGTCTGAAAAAGACGCTTGATTTGTCGATAGTTGTTATAACAAATTAAGTCGCCAGGGGGTCTAAAAAGTTGCTAAAACTAGCAACAAAGCTGCCCAGTTGACAACAGTAGACCAATTTAAAGTATGCATGATGTATTTCTGTAGTTCTACTCAAATTACATGACATTGATTGGTAGATTTCCCTACCAAAAAAACACACACACACCAAGACATACCAAGCGTAGACAGTTGAGTTCGATTTCAGCCTAGTATGTACTTCAACACACCCAAAGCCAGATTTTAAACTGTAAAATAACCGGCCCGCTCTCACCACTAAATCAAATTTACCCCACACTCTTGTGCAGGGTGAATCTCTGAAGACATCGTGGAGCATGGATGGAGAGAGGCAAGAGACATTTTGAACTCTGAAACATATTACTATTTCCTGATAAAAAAATATTTGGGTCTAATCTAAAACATTTGCAGTTTAAGGCTGCTCTGCTCAAAGATGGTGGCTCTCCAGGATGTTGTGCAAGCACACAGACAATGAATCCTATTTACTACAGTGTATTCCAATGCTATATGCTCGGAGCTGTTTCCTGAAACACGCTCTGCTTATCCCATGCACACCTCCCTAAGAGACAGAGTGGTTCTCCAAAGCAGTGCAATAATGATGTTTGGACAGCAGAGCAGAAAGCCTATAAACTAGCTGGAGCTCCTATCGTCCAAACTGGCATTGGAGCATTTTCAGCAACAGTGCCTCATACACACTGGGCATCATGTTCTCATGCACAGACTGTCTCCCTTTCTCCTCTCCCTAGCACAAACTCTGCTGGTCTACAATGAACAATTCTATGATATCTTTTAGGAAGCATGGCTTGCACATGGCTTGCTCATGGTACTTACACTTTGCACAGGGATTTTTCCCTTCCCTGCGGTGGAGCTCTTGAGTGTGACCTCGGCTTCCTTCTCCTCGACTGGTTGCAGTCGCACAGCTGGCATTTGCACTCTCTTGTAGAGAAGCTGCTTCCTAATCCACGGATGCTGCATGGCCTCGTCTGGTGTCATGCGCTCCTCTGGGTTATATCTAAATAACGAGATATATGAAGTCCACACATTCAGAAAGAAACTGAGGACACTCTGCAAGATACACTGAAAGAAAGCTTAGCTTACTTATTACAACATAGTACAACACATTTTTGGAAAAGTATAGTTCCTATCGAGTGTTTCTGAGGGAGTGCACCTACTTGAGGCAGCGCTGAATGAAATCCAGGAAGTTTGCATCCTTAGTCTTCAGGAGGCTGGCCAGATTCCTGCTGTTGGGAACCCGAATTTTGCCATTGAAGTTCATTGTGTTCTTCGGGACGCCCTTAGAATCTGCACAACCATAACACACTGACAAGTCAGTTCCAAGATATCTTGTAGAGGATCACAGCATCATTGAGCCTATCATAAAGATGACCAGCCAAGAAACAATCAAAAGACTTGAATGTTTTTGCTTACCAAATAACTTCTTCCTCTCCTTTTTTGGTGCTGTCCGCACAAACTCTGCAGGAGGGACACCCAGCACCTTAAAGAATACACAGAAAAACCCTTTGTAAGCATTACATCTTGGTGAAGAAATATTTGCTGCAGTCAATGAAATGGCAAATGGCCTGATGTTGGTGTTGCACGTCTGGTAGTGTTACCTCCATGATGCAGTTGAACTGGTCGTACATGTCGAGGCCAGCAAAGAGAGGGGAGCCGGTATGCAGCTCGGCCAAGATGCAGCCCAGGCTCCACATGTCGATGGCCATGCTGTAGTCTTTGCCCAGCAGAACCTCCGGAGACATGTATAGCAGAGTCTGGATGCAGGCAGAGGCTGTGGAGGAGGAACAGGAAAAGACCGATAGTAAAGGTAGAATTGACACAGCCTGTAATATTTCATAATGATGAGAACAATCAGCCAACACACACTCACCTCTGTTCTCCTCAAAGCAGCTTGCTCCGAAGTCAATGACCTTCACATGCTCCTGGTCTTTATCGGAGAGGAGGATGTTTTCCTGAAAAAGCAACATGTAAGTATGACCAGTGCCTTACCTGCAAAACATCTTAGTAAAACTACTCTTCAACAACTCAATATTGTCTAACAACTCAGTGCACTGTAACAAATAACAATGAATACACCTCGCATTGAGTATTTTATGCAAGGAATCAAGAATCGGTGAGAATTCGATTGGAATACCCAACACTTGTGGATTATTTGAGCTGCACCGATGGATCGTTTCACAGTGAAGATCGATAACTTTGACTCCTACCGGTTTTAGGTCGCAGTGGATGATCCTCTCCTTCTGGAGCAGTTGCAGGCAGTTGAGCAGGTCTATGGCGAACTGTCTGACCTGAGGGATGCTGAAGCCCTGGAAGTTGTTCGCCTCCAGAGTCTTATACAAGTCTTTTCTGGAGAGAATGAGAGTGATAGACTTACGTTACCTTTTGATTTGATGAACAAATCCCCACAGCCTCTTGAGTTGCTTAATAGCATTGGTACAACTTAGCTTGCTTGCATGAGTCCAGCTGCATCATCATAGTAACAAAATAATGAGTATTTTCTGAACTTACCCCAAGAGTTCGAAGGAGATGCAGAGATGGCTGCGGAAGTAGAAGTTATCCTTCATATGCAGGATGTTGGCCGCGTTGTTCTCGTCCTTCTTCCGCAGCGCATCTAAGATCTTCACCTCAGCCGTCCCCTCAAGGTTGCACCTAAATACCAACAGGACCACAGAGGAGAATATAAGCTCAGTGATAATGAGTGACTGTTGTCTAAGCTGATTCCTAAAGTATCATATCAGGTTCAGCTTTGTCTCTTTTATTTGTGTCTGCTATTCTGGAGTTTTAGAAAATGTTTCACCTGTCCAGGTTCCGTACGACTTTCAGGGCCACAAGCTCCATTGTTTTGTGGTCCCGGCACTTGAGGACGTGGCCAAAGCCGCCTTCACTGATCACTGCCAGCACCTCGTAGCGGTAGGCGATGTGATCTTTGATGACCTGCGGACCAAAAGTTCAAAAGATCAGTCAATAAGATACCATGGGACAAATCGCCCCACAGTGCAAAGCCTCCAAATATTCACATCCACTAAATTGAAAAAAATATGAATGGAAAATAATCTTTTTGCTACTGTCATAACCCATCCTGATTCAAAATACAGGTTTCACTTCAATGTTCACAAACATCATAAAGCTAAAGAAACCTTTTATAGCTGAAAAAAATATGTGCTGAACTTGGGTTTAGCTGTCACGTGCTATCAGACTTTGTAACAAAAGCTCAATCAATGAATTTGAAGGTGCAAAAATGTCTTCAGTCCAACAATAAAGGGATAAACAAATGATAATAATTGTTGAGCAATCAACAACCGGAAGTAGGAATAATTTCCTTCTGCTTGAAAGAATAGTGCAATACTTACCGTCCTGTAGAATCCTTCCTCATCGTCGTACTGTGAGTTATAGGATCCCTGGATCTTCTTAGCCTTGCGGCCGAGGTACCACACCTGCTCATAGTCTTTAATTTCTTCCTGCTCAAACTCTGTCAGGTATTTCTTGTAGGCCTTCAAGACATCTGTATGGAGGGAAAGAAAAGGTGAGTCAGGTGTCTTTTTCACTTGCTCTCTCTCTGTGTTCCTCTCTAATGATCTCACTATAAGATTATAAAAAGGTTGTAAACTTGTATCCTAAACTTGGGCCCTTTTTGACAGTTCAAGGAGAACCTCTCCTGGTCTCAGCCCACTTACATGCAGGGGACATGGCCTCTTGTCCATTACAGGATTTCTCCTTCTCAATCTTCAGCTTCTTCTTGGAAGCGAAGCTTTCCACGGTGAAGCTGTGGCCTTTCTGCGCTCGCACCTGTGGCTGATCAGAGGAACCAAAGACATGCAGTGAGATGTTTTATGAGGAGACAGATAACAACAAATGTGTAAATAGACATCAGGACTGACCAGAACACCACCACGCTGGTGGGTTTTCTGCTGGCTCCCGTGGATCTGTGGTAGAACAACATCCGGCTGCTGGGGGCGCTTTGGAGCCTTCACACCCACAGACTTTGGCTCCAGCTTGGGCAAGAAGCCTTTCTTGGTGACATTGTTCTGTGCATCAAAAAAGAAAAAAAGAAAATGTGACTCAGAGGGATTTTCTTGAAGACGATGCAGAATGATGCAATTACACAACAGCTTTTGAGGAGACAACATCAGATTGACAGTATTATATTTGCATGTGTGTATGTGTGGTGAACAAAGCAGGTTAGTTATAGTTAAGTGTAAAAATAATAAATTAATGACCTTGCTGTTGTCAGAGCAGTACCGACTCTGCTCTGACAACACAGTCCACAGGTAGACTACACTTGAAAAAAGGAAGGATCCTCTTTAGTGTGTAAAAGTTAAGAAAGCCTTTTTTTTTTTACCCCGAAGTGTTTCAGCATACACTAGGTGTTTCATCAAGGGTATCTCACAGGTACAGCTTAATGTAGCCCATATTACTCCCATAGTCTGTATTTTTTATTGCTGTCAGAGCACTACACATGTGCACCCACAGCCTTTCTGTTTTTCACTGCTCCCCAAACTTTTGACAGGCAGTGTAGGTTTCTCTCACCTGTGTTATCGCCATAACATAGTGTAAACAGTTGTATAATATATAAATAAATATAATAATAATAATATAATAATAAATCAATATAATAATAAATCAATACTACCAAATAATTAATTAACAATAGTTAAAATCTGCCCATAGTGTCTCTGGGATTTAATCTTATCAAACGGGTGTCTTTGATGTCCAAACGTTTGAGATTTCACTGAAAAATAAATTCAACCAACCTCTTTCTGTAGTTCGTTGCCTCTTCTTTTGAGAAGTCTCTCTGGCCTCTTTCCAATTTCTATCTTGGAAACTTTCAAAAAGTCGCAATAACTCATGTTGTCGGTCGTCTATCTAAACAGTTGATGTGTAATTTCTCCGCTCGGGTCTCTTCACTGAACGCTGCAACGAAAACCTAAACTTATAAGAACTGGGCCGTTTATGACGGTATAGTGGTGCGGCTGGTTCCGAACACTATGATAAAGACCTATAGTAAAGTAGGTCTACATAACAATACTATACTACTATGAGAAATATTATAGGAATATCATAGTGATTAATATAAAAGATAAGCAATAGCCTACTATAAAGAACAATACAGCTCAGTATGGACTACCACGGACACTCTATTGGTCTCAATAGGAATATTACAGTGACTTGTCTCTATAGAGTTGTGCAGGTGCATCAGTTCGCTGGAGCCTATATGGAAAATCCATTTGAAATAATTTGCCACTAAATCCTCCAAACCTGCTTAGATGGAAAATACATTTCTGGGGAAAAGTGGAGCAATGACTGATGACTGACAAGAGATTGTTAGACCACTTGGTCAGTGTCATAAATTATTGAATAGGCACACACACACACACACACACACACACACACACACACACACACACACACACACACACACACTCTATAGGTCACTATTGGAATATTATAGCCTACCCTAAGGACTTTTAAACTCGTGAAAAACATTTCTCTAATTTAGTAGGCCTTCATAACTACAGGGATATTATTTGGAATACTACAGTAGGCTAATACTATAGGAGATGGGAAATACCATAAATTACGACAAGGTCTGTGAGTTAATATAGGAATATATGGGATTTTTCGTTAGCGCTATGAATAGCGTTTCTGTCTTCGGTAGGATTAGTCTACACATGCCATATTTAGATTGTGTAAAAAGTGTGTAAAACACAGGCACAAAGGAAAGAAACCAAAACTACTTTCTTTCTTCTTTCTGAACCGTAGGAGCCTCTCTCTCTCAAAAAAAGTGCTTTACAGGAATTATGAGATTTGAACGCACCGTTGATTTATACGGTTGCTTGGTTGAAACTAATCCTTATTTCAGTGGAAAGTAATGTAAAGTTTTGAAGCAGATCTACCTACTTTCGGCTACATCAATTAACCCTTTGTGGAAAATATTGCGCTTTCTGATCCTTGTTTTGTCTGTGGTAGGCCTCCTTTGTCCTATAGGCCTAAACCGTTAATCACAGTTACAGTGTCAAACATATATCAAAACTAATATCATTATGTCTCAATGAAATCTCCGAATAGCACACGTTAGTTTCAGGATTGGTTATAAGGTCTGATATCGCGTATTGCAGATTTAAATGAAAAATCATTTCAATGTGCAATTGAATGATAAGCATTTTAAATAAAACAATTTGAAAATCATCTAGCCTATCAAACACTTGTCAAATGCAAATTGTATTTAATAGCCAACAGTAGGACGACATGGAAGAAGCAAGCAGAGGAACAGCAGCACCATCTAGTGGCCGCTGGTAGATCTTGTAGGAGCAGCTTGGTCCTCGTTCAGTGCTGGGCATTCATTGATGGAGACATTTGTTGGAGCTGATTCCTTGATAATGAATGGAAAACTGACTTTGTGCACTTGAGTGAATTTCTGTGCATAAGAGCACTTTTACTGGTTAAGTAGTGTTACCGCTTCCATGAAATAAGAGTCAAAAGAGTCAAAGCTGCCTGGAGTTTGAGCCTTAGAGCACTTTGCAAGAGAAAACTGTCTCTTCTTGCCCTGCCTCCCAAAAATACCATAGAATAGAAAAGAATGGGATCACACCTGGGACAATAGAACAGAAAGATCTAGATCTAGGCTACTATCTACACTGAGAGCAGACTGTATCATTCCATTCAGAAAAAGCTCTTTTGGTCAGTCAGCTTTCTCAGTGAGAGCCGCACATCTCTGGAATACCCTGCCAGTACACATACACAATCATAAAACCTACAACATATTTGAAATAATAATAATAATTTGTGTGCAAAATGAATGATCCACATCCAAAAGTGAAAAGCAAAAGCACAACAGGAGTCAATAACAATAACAGAAGAGACAGTAGTGCCATCTTGTGGTTCCTTGTGGCTTTTGTTTGTCAGTTCCAGAAGGAGTTTAACCAAACATCATTCACAAAGACGGTCTCTCATTTTTGTCATACAGCTGTATCTGTATACAAAGTATCTGTCTTGGTGAAATAATGAGTTGTTCATGTTCAGATGCTTAATCCATTGTCCATAATATTGCTGAAATGACGTGATATTTCTTCAGGGGTTTTGCCCTGAAGGTCATTCCTGACCACTTTACTGAAGGAGAAGGAAGGTCTTCTCTTTTTATCCCACCACCCAGAATACAATAGAATATAGATTGGAATTGAATAGAATATTACACTCAGGAAACAAATGTTTTGTTTTTGCAGAGATTCAGGAGGAAAAACGATGACATATGTTAGTGTCCCCCCCCCAATACTGGTGTGATTAGTTAACGACTGGCTAATCACAAGTTCTCAGTGACTCTGAAGCCACACGGTGATGAAGATGATGATGAAGATGTAGAAACTCCCTTGTCACTTGGTCACCGTAGCGCGCCTCACTGTCCATGTCCATGTCTATTTCAGAGCTTCACTTATTTGTTTGAGATCAGGTTGTGTTTGAAGTATCTGTATCAGAAATAAGAAGGCCTTTGATGTGACAAACTGTCAAAGAATAAGGTTAGTTGATGTACTCTTGCACTGTATTAGTGATGCCCTGCAATTTCACTTTGTCAATGATCCTCACATGCATGGAGGCTGAGAGGGAAAGTAAAGTTGTCATTAGTGGAAAAGCTCTTGAGAGACATGGACTCTCTCCTCTACACAGTGTGGTTAATGCAGAAAATACACACACTTATCAAAAGTGTTTAATGAAGTCTTTGAGACTTTTGTCTATTTATAAAACATGGAGCGGCTACAAAGACAATTTGGAGCTTTTTGGACTCAAAATTATCCTTTAATTTCTACTCCCAAATAACTTTTGACAGTTCTAAACCACACAATGTACCATAGCCTGTGAAAATCACTCTTGGTATACTGTCATGGTGCCCACAGAGTTGGTCTCTCATGTAGTGTCCATAGATCAGATCCAGACTTTGTTTCTTGACTTTTGTCATTAGTCTAAATCATGTAAATTCATGTGTAAGTCGCTTTGGATAAAAGCGTCTGCCAAATGTGAAATTGTAAATTGTAAATTGTAAATCCTCCATCGTAGGAATGACATTATGTTTTAAGGTGGATTGTCACTTCAGATTTTGAAAGTTGTGTAGACACACTACAAGACTTTCAACTGTACACAAATATAGCACGCATATTTGCTGTCTATCTATCTATCTATCTATCTATCTATCTATCTATCTATCTATCTGTCTATCTATCGGATATATAAATATATAGTAACACGAGTAAAACAATCTATCACTGAGTAACTCAAGCAAAGTTAACATTCAGTAATCTCCATATGGCAAAGTCCCTGCATTTAATATCATTTGCCACCAAAACATTCAAACCGGCGTATTTAGACTACATTTCTGGTGACAAATTTGAGCCATGACTGATACAAGATCATTTGGTCAGAGTGATAAATTATAGGAGTAGCCTAGGTCAGTGGTTCTCAACGTGGGGTCCGGGGACCACCAGGGGTCCTTGAGGGGGTTCCAGGGGATCCCCAGCAAATTGATGAATTGTTAAACTTAAGCATTATTTCATTTACAAGAAGTGAACACAATTAGAGAATGTAGAAGAATTACTTATTCTTCTTATCTTTCTACCTACAATACAGATAGTCGTGGAATTCTGTACAAAATCATATCTGACAATAAAAATATTCTCAGATTTGGGTCCGAGAGACAAAATCTTATCTAATTGGGGTCCGTGGCCCTAATGTGGACTACATTAGGGGTTGTCGATATGAAAAAGGTTGAGAATCACTGGCCTAGGTCATCAAACTATCAGCTCAGATGGAAAATTGGTCCTGAATGTTCCTGTGATGTGATTTTTTTTTTTTTTTTTTTTTTTTTTGCAGTTTTGTCCTGATCTTTGCGCTTCATTAAAATCGTAAAAGCAGCCAGATCAGATTTGGAGTCACCAGGCCTAAGGTATGGCATGTGCCCATTCTGAAAATGTAATTGATTTCTGTTCAGCCTATGAAGATGGTTGTGATGTGTTATGACAGACTGGAGGTCACAGTGTTCCCATCTTTTTATTTCCCTCTGCTTCACTGAGCACACAGCTGGTAGGCAGGCCTACTACAGTCACTGCTGTTTGTAGTTTTTGGGTAGTACTGATGAAGATGAGGCTGAGAGGGTAGCAGCTCGATTCTCGCGATAGTATCGGTCCACTCAGTCAGTGCGGGTTCTGTAAAGATGGCGGTCAGCATCCGAGGCCGCCCGTCTCGGAGCAGTCGGATGCGAGGTGAGACAGAATTTCGCCCGCGCGCCTTGACCACACGACCCGCGAGATAAATATGAAATGGTCTCCGACATTGACATTGTGTCGGCGTTTTGTCCAGTTGACCTCATTCATGCTGTTTGTGCTAACAGGTCGGAATGACAGCGGGGAGGAGAACGTACCGTTGGATCTGTCCAGAGGTAGGTTACAGCTAATGTTGTTATGGTGAGGTTGGTGACAGACCGGACTCAGCATCCCCACTAGGCATCATCGTTCACACGCTTTGTGGTTGCCTTACAGTTCATTTACATCGTGTTGTTTGTGGCTTACATAGTTTTCTGGGTGTTATGTCCAAACTGAGTGCGAAAATGCTCTGGCTTTGCTCTGCCAACTCAGTTGCACAGTGCCTGTACCATCCCGCATGTTTAGCCTGCATTTTGCCAGACATACAGTCTCAGAGTCAGCAGTGTCAAGCTACACAAAATCAGACATAAAACTTCCGGTCAGAACTTTCAAACTAAAACCCTTAGTGACTTTAAAAATATATATATATCGTATACTAATTAAATTATTTATCTATGTGGCACTATTCAAAACACAATGTAGCGGTAAACAAAAAGTAGGTAAACCATGACCTCGAGTTAGTGGTTATCATAAGAGTAATTATGATTAATTTATACCATTAAGATTTATTTAATCCGGAAACAGTGTTTAAGATGTATTCAGCAAATAAAAAGGTAACTGTTAAGGTTGGTTTAGTCTCCACTGCAACTCTGACAGTTACTGACAACGTAGGAAAAAAACATAATCAGTAGACATCCTTTTTGTGTCTAAGCTATCATGTATTGTTGTAGCCTTAAATTTACTATTCCCTATTTCATTTACTTACTTATACATTTTCTGTTAAAAAGAAAAATCAATAAACATATTGATCAAAAAAAAAAAAAAGTACTATTCCCATAAGACACTGTTTCATCAGGAAATACCATGCACTGTAATGCAACAGTATATTTGTTATTATCTGTTTTGTAGCCATAATATCATTCCATACTTAATTTAATGATGTAATGACCCTGTGCCCTAAAATACAGGGCAAAAGTGCATCAAAGTGTATAAAATAATTGGCGAAAATGCCAAATTATAGGCTTTTATTTTGAAGGCAAATCAGTCGTACTTCTGGTCATGTTGAGGCTAACTCTGGCTGGCTTGACGCAACTTCCAGTAAAGGAATTTTTGTACGGGAGGCTTGCTGCAGGCGAGGCTGTTTTATTCCACACTGAGCTGCAATAACAATGCTGTGTTTAGCCAACGACAGCGACACGTCCTGAACACTAGGCATCAAACACAGGATTCTCTTTAACAGTGAATTAAAGAATGTGTTTACAGCGGCATCTGATCTTTCTCAGAGCGTCAATGCTGTTCAACATTAAGTTATTTAGTGTTCCCGCAAAGCAACACTCTAATCTTCCTCATTCTTCTTGGTATATATTCCTCTCCCGCACAGACACTGTCATGTACTGTTACTTCTGCATGAAATGGCTGTCAGCTCATGACTTTCTCCTCTGATTAAAAGAGAAATACGGGCAGGAGTTAAGCAAGTTGAACAGTGGGAGTGAAGCTATGGACTGGTTGGGACTGAGGAGGAGGCAATAAACACAAAGAGGGATTGTAAATAGTACAATGGTACAAATAAAAAAAAAGTTTTGATGTTTTTCCCCAAGTGAATAGCTGTAACAATCACAAACTTCATAGAAAACTAATGCTAAACTAACCCAGACTGAATTTCTGTCAGGTTCACATCATGAAATAGCCTAATGTGGATGGTCTTATAATTATAAGTTATTAATCTGTCATGTCCTGTAGTGAATATGAATTTGAATTGTTGCTGTGAGCACTTCAACATCAACATAGTCAATGCCACTGTATACATGAGGAGTACAAAAGTGTGCAAATAACACTTAAATGATAAATAGGATGTAAATATATAGTTTTTCCAGCTGATTTTGTTTCTTCAGATCAAACATAATTCTCATATATGCTATGCCAGTGCTTACTAAACTTGACATCAACACATATAGATTAATGCAGGGTCCTACCATACTGTGGATGATTCAGTTTTCTTTCAGCACAGCGTACTTAGTCTAGTTTTTCCTTGTTATTTTTCTCAGGTCCTCAGTGGTTCATCTATTATTATGCTGTTTAGATCACCTAGAAAGCAGCGAGCCCCCTTCAATCAGAAAGGAAAGATGTAGTGACGCTTTCAGTGATCATTCATCACTTGCCTGTTTGTTGCGGACTACTGTCTGTAACAGGAGGGAAAACATCAAAGTTCTGCACGGAGGCATAGAAGCAGATGTGACGGCGTCCTCATTACAGGGACAGAGTGTCCCTGTTCAATCACAGTAATCTGCTCAGGAGCACTTTGAACTATTTAACTCTATGCTGAATTATTTTACCGAGGCCTAGAATAGCATTGCCCAAAATGGAAAGAGAGAGCGATGACGGCTTCGTCACAGGCACCGAAAACTTTTCTAGCAGAATGATGTTTCAGGATACTGATTATGGAGCAAATCTTATGCTTTGGAAATTTTGTTCCCTCACTATTCTAACAGACCATGGTATATCTGCAAAATTAGATGGTGTCATTTAATTGCATCTTTTAAAATTCAATAGTCTGTGCACCTCTACAATGGGATTCACATGATTTCCATGATTTAATTGGCAGGATAAAATGTAATATCTTGTTGGAAAGGACTAACTCAGATGAGTAGATTTGCCAAATTCATAATAGTATTATTACAATTGAATGGATTAGTCCAGAGATGGATAGCTGTGCACTAGCAGGGAGGCTGTGGACTTGTTTACTTGTCTGACAGTTCTTCTGCTGTGGGTACCAGTATTTAGACTCGGCCTCGTATCAGACTTTGTTTATTGTTCCAGTTTAATGTCCTGGCTGCTGGTGACGCGTGTTAATAATGAATCTAGGGCTGCAACTAACGATTATTTTCATTGTCGATTAATCTGTCGATTATTTTCTCGATTAATCGATTAGTTGTTTGGTCTATGAAATGTCTGAAAATTGTGAAAAATGTGGATCAGTGTTTCCCAAAGCCCAAGATGACGTCCTCAAATGTCTTGTTTTGTCCACAACCCAAAGATATTCAGTTTACTGTCATAGAGGAGTAAAGAAACCAGAAAATATTCACATTTAAGAAGCTGGAATCAGAGAATTTTGACTTATTTTTCTTAAAAATTACTCAAAGCGATTAATCGATTATCAAAATAGTTGGCGATTAATTTAATAGTTGACAACTAATCGATTAATCGATTAATAGTTGCAGCTCTAAATGAATCTTTGACACGCTTATACTGGTCTAATCTGAACAGTATATGTCAGATTTATACAATACATCTAAAAATGTGTTTTTACTCGAGAGAATCTTATGAGCAATAGATTTTGGTGGCAGTGTCTATCTGAAACTATCGTTCCCACGTTTTGCTTTTGTCCCACATTTAAATATCAAGATGTAACATGTGAAACCGTGTTAGCGAGGACGGAAAGTTGTTGCTCTTCCTCACTCGCTCTCCGCTCTTCAGATCCTGCCGACAACCTCCGCGAAATCCTTCAGAATGTCGCGAAGCAGCAAGGAGTCTCCAACATGCGCAAGCTCGGCCACCTGAACAACTTCATAAAGGTCGGTGGGAGAAAAAAAAAAATCGATGAGCGGGCAGGCACTGAGTGATGAGATGTGAACTTGTTACCACTTCATGTCATATCTTTCTCCCATAGCTTCTCTGCCATGTCGGCCACTCCGAGGAGAAGCTTGGGTTTACGTATGAGGAGATCATTATTTGGTGAGTGGTTGGATGTATCGGAACTGCTTCATAATTCAATTTGGCTGCTCAGCTCTTGATTGTGATTGACTGCTTTCCCCCGTTTTTTTCCTGTCCAAGTCTTCGGTTAGCGTTGCTGAATGAGGCCAAGGAGGTGCGTGCAGCCGGCTTACGAGCTCTGCGTTACCTGATCAGAGACAGCAGTATATTAGAGAAGGTGCTCCGGCTTCAGGTGGACTATTTGATAGCCAGGTGAGTGTAGTAATATAATCTCTATAGGCGATAATGTGGTGTGGCGAAAGGTAAATCTGGGCCCTTATGTATAAAACTTAGCAATTTGGTCTCCAGCTGCGATTTGGGTGTAACCCTGAATGCAAACATGATAAGAAAAGAAGAAATAACAGAGTCAGTATAAGTGAACCCGGTCAATAACCTTATGCAGCATCTCTTATGTGATAGGTATGGAAGCCCATTCCCACCACTCAGTAAAATAAAAAAAACACTCAATTCTGACTTTATATCTCACAATTCTGACTTTTTATCTTGGAATTCTGACCTTTTTTTTGTGTGAGAAAAAACAATTCTGAGAAATAAATTCAGAATTCTGAGATACAAAGTCAGAATTCTAAGAAATAAAGTCAGAATTGTGAGATATAAAGTCAGAATTCTGAGAAATAAAGACTAAAAATGTTGTCGTTTTTTATTTTATTGAGTGGCGGGAATGGGATTCCATACATATGCAATTAATTGACAACAGCAATATGTATAAATTAGGCTATATGCACTCATGGCTTTGAGCTGACGCAATATCAATATTCCAGTCGAATATCAGCGAGAGATACTTTGTGGATAAATCCCCCAAAACAAAATTGCTTCTCACTAAAATGAGCTGCATTTAATTATCTCTGACCCATGTAAAGCAACAACCAAATTTCATTTTGGTGATTTTGCACATCTGGCTAGTATTAATACTGGATAGATATGATCTGTACCAAAGGTATAAGAAGATTTATAAAGATTTATCAATACTGTCCTGATGAAAAATAGTCATTGTCATAGTTTTCTCAGTTTCTCCATCAGAATCATTTGTTTCTTCAGTTTACTCTTTGTTTCTAATATTGATATGTTGAAATTAACTTCATAACTGTGCATTTGGTGAGAGTAAGGCATTTAGAGAGGCACATTTCTGTAATAAAGAGGTGGTATATCTTATATATAATAATGGGTTATTCATTATGCGCATCTTGGATGTAAAAAAAAAAAAATCAATTTGTTCTCATGAATGTACAGTAATTTTTGATGAGGAAGAGACGGTTATTTGTTAGGGATGAATAGTCTTTTGTGTCATTGGAAGTTGTTTTTTTTTATTTGTAACACTTTCACAATTAACTTTTTAATTTCAATATCTCCTTGATTCAATCCCAGGTGCATAGATATCCAGCAAAGCAATGAGGTGGAGAGGACACAGGCCCTCAGACTGGTGCGAAAGGTGAGATGTGCTTAAATGGCCAACAAATATTTTTTTTCCATCAACTCACATAGCTGCTTACTATCACAACAACAACACTGCTCTTGCCAGTTTGGAAAGGCTGTATCGTGATCTGAACAGACTAAGTAACATCTATTCTAAGCCTTAAAATAGAGCCAAGAGGAGTGATTATATAACATTTTAGCTACCTTATGTTGTTTTGGTGTTGATTGTAGATTGGATTTTACGATTTCATTGATGACTTTTAAGGCACTAAATGACTTGGCCCCAGCTTAGATCATGGAGCTTTTATCACCCAGTGTACAGAAACATAGTCTTAGATTGACAGATGAATCATTTTTGACTCTTTGAAAGTCTAGATTAAAGATCGGGGGCTAAATTTAAGGACAAGCTACAATTAACAAACTCTGTATCTGAAAACTCACTTTACTTTTTATAGATTTTTGTATTTTTCTCTTTTTATAAACTTGCATTTAACTGATAATGTGGTATTGGTCTCATTTTTTATTTTTTTTATTTTTTTTATTTTTTTTTCCAATCTCAGTTGGTCACTCAAATGTTATCATCATCACTGTTGGGGAAAATGACTTAAAAAAAAAAAAAACCTTAAAAAGCATTACCCACTTCAAAATCATGCTGTAGCAATATGGCTTGTGCTGCCAAGTGTGTTGCTGATAACTGTTAAGTTACCTGTTACCAGAGAAAAGTAATCTGAGTACTCTTAACGCAGTGATTATCAACCTTTTTCATATCAAGGACCTTTTATTTAGTCCACATTAGGGCCATGGACCCCCAATTGATGAGATTTTGTCTCTCAAACCCAAATATGATAATATTTTTATTGTTAGATATGATTTTGTCTAGAATTCCATTACTATCTAGTGAGATAACAGTGAAACTATGATCAAAATAGTAATTCTTCTGCATTCTCTAATTGTGTTAACTTCTTGTAAACAAAATAATGCTGAAGTTTGACAACTGATCAATTTGCTGGCGACCCCCTTGGAACACCCTCAAGGACCCCTGGTGGTCCCCGGACCCCATGTTGAGAACCACTAACTCTAACTGTTTATCACATCTGGCGTGTCCCCGCTGCCTCACACAGATGATCACTGTGAACGCGCTCCTTTTCCCCTCCTCCGTCACCAACTCCCTCATCGCCGTGGGCAACGACGGGCTGCACGAACGAGACCGCATGGTCCGGGCGTGCGTCGCCATCATCTGCGAGCTTTGTGAGTTAAAAAAAAAAAAAACAGGCTGCACACACACACACACACACACACACTGTATCAGCTCAGTGACGTCAGTAGTGTAACTGCGGAACAAGTCTGTGTGCTCCCTTTATTCCGCAGCCTTGAAGAACCCTGTTGTGGTGGCACAGAGAGGCGGCCTCAGCACCATCCTGAAGAGCGTGATCGACTGTCAGCTGAGCCGCATCAATGAAGCGCTCATCACCACCATCCTCCACCTCCTCAACCACCCGCAGACCAGGCAGTACATCCGCTCCGACGTCGAACTGGAGGTACCGACACCGAAACCCCCCCCCCCCCCGTATCTCCCGTATCTCTTTGAGTATGCGTGATGTTCAACATCTTATCTATCTGTCTTTTCCCAGCAAATCCTGGCCCCGTACACCGACTTCCACTACAGACACACCCCGGACACGGCCGAGGGGCAGCTTAAGTGAGTTCAGCGAGAGTCTGTTGGAAGTATGTGAAAGTACAAAGTCGAAAGTGTGTTTTTTTTGATTGTTCAATCCTCTTTTCACTTTTGACTCCAGGGAGGACAGGGAGGCTCGATTCCTGGCCAGTAAAATGTCTATAGTTGCTTCGTTTCGCTCCTGGTCAGGTAAATTGGTTGAATGTACAGTAATGTTTGTTAGATCAAATGCCTTTAAAGTCCTAGGAGGAGCACTTGTACCTTCTGTACTTTCCGTTCACTTCTGAATGCCTCATTAACATTTCTTTGTTTATGACGTTGCAGAGTATTTGAGTGTGTATCCACATAGTGTGTGTAGTTGGCTAACCGTACCTTCTGACCCCATTCGCCTCCAGGCATCATTAACCTCTGCAAGTCAGGCAACTCTGGAATCCAGTCTCTCATTGGCTTACTGTGTATACCAAATATGGAAGTGAGGGTAGGTATACTGTGTAATGTAATATGTCACATTTGCCTGCTTGCCTGAAACACAGGCATTTAGGGATTTGTGCGGAGCTAAATGCACTGATCTGAACATGACTACTGTGGTTCTAATTTGCCCACTTCTCAAGGAAATCCTTACTTGTAAAGCCATAATAACTGAATACAGCTCAATTATGACCATGTTTAAATCAGGTCTCTATTTGCCCCCATAGAGAGGCTTGTTAGAGGTGATGTATGATATCTTCCGGCTTGCCATACCTGTCGGGACCGCAGACTTTATTGAAGCACTTATTAGCGTAGGTGGGTACAGTGACATTACTTTCATTGCCTCCTTTGTTTTGTGGTGATTCGCTTTTGACACCATCTTTGTTATTTTAACAAAATTTCCTATGTTTCCTGTCTAGACCCAAGTAGATTTCAGGACAGCTGGAGGCTGTCCGACGGTTTTGTGGCCTCCGAGGCTAAAATACTTCTTCCACATCGATCGCGCTCAAGGTAAATAAATAAGTTGGTGATGCCAGCCATTTGTTTTCGAGTCATGTCTGGTTAAAGATATTGTAGAGATTTAATTTGGAAATAACAATGTTTTTTTTTTTTGTAAATTGGCTCTTTTCTGTTCCACTAGGCCAGACCTAATGGACAACTACCTGGCTTTGGTACTGTCTGCCTTCATTAAGAGTGGACTACTAGAGGTAAAAAAATCATTTACGGTACAGAATCTGTTGTGTTGTCGCCATATTAGGGCTGGGCAATATATCGATATTATATCGATATCGTGATATGAGACTAGATATCGTCTTAGATTTTGGATATCGTGATATGGCATAAGTGTTGTCTTTTCCTGGTTTTAAAGGCTGCATTACAGTAAAGTGATGTCATTTTCTGAACTTACCAGACTGTTCTAGCTGTTCTATTATTTGCCTTTACCCACTTAGTCATTATATCCACATTACTGATGATTATTTATCAAAAATCTCGTGTAAATATTTTGTGAAAGCACCAATAGTCATCCCTACAATACTGTCGCAATATCGATATCGAGGTATTTGGTCAAAAATATCATGATATTTGGTTTTGTCCATATCGCCCAGCCCTACTCCATATCAGTGCTTCTATCATACCGGTTTGAGATGCCCTGTGTCTGTCCTCCATAGGGTCTGGTTGAGGTGATCACAAGCAGTGATGACAACATATCCATACGAGCCACCATCCTGCTGGGAGAACTCCTCCATATGGTAACATGGGAGTTGCTGTCTGTTTTGTCACAGGTTTTTTTTTTTTTTAATCTTTTTTTGTGCATAAGTTTGATCCCCCCTTCCCCCCACAGGCCAACACCATCCTCCCCCACAGCCACAGCCACCACCTGCACTGCCTGCCCACTCTCATCAACATGGCGGCCTCCTTCGACATCGCTCAGGAGAAGAGACTGTGAGTACCGGGGGGCCGTGACGCAGACGTTAACGTAACGGAATCCACGAGTGTTTAGCGCGGCGCGGCGTTGAACTCCGTGACGTTGCTTTTTTTTCCCCAGACGGGCGAGCGCCGCGGTCAACTACCTGAAGCGCTTTCACGAGAAAAAGAAGCGAGGACCCAAACCGAACAGTCTCTACTTGGATCACATCCTCCGCAAGTCAGTGGCATCGCACTACTGTCGAGAGCAGCACTTTAGACCCCAGAGAGACATATTTGTAATAAAGGTATACACACACATCACACCATCTCCCTGCAGTACACTTGCTAGTAATGGGGCCCTGTGTTTTCTATAATATTTCAATCTGGGTTTAAAATGGGATTTACACATGACTGGAATACCGCAGGATGTTTGTGGAAATAGTAAGTATAGTAAATTATTTTGAGTAGTTTTTTTTATCATGAATAGATAAACAAGGAATGAAAACATCATGGCAACGTGTAGACGGAGCAGAGCTGTGTCTGTGGGATGGTGTGTGTGTGTGTGTGTGTGTGTGTGTATATACATGCTTGCCTGTATACCTGTATGTGTATGTTATAAAATCCACATGGGCTTATTGGGATGAGGCCAAAATGTTGGAGGGACTATCCTACAAGCAAATTGAAGTGTGTATGTGAGATATATTAGGCTTTCATATTGTACATAATACATAATCTGGTTTGACATCTATGAGTGTCAAACTGTCTGTGACCAGTTCTGAGCGGTGCAGTGTGCTGGAAGCTGTCTGCATTATGTGTGTGTGTGTGTGTGTGTGTGTGTGTGTGTGTCTTCATCTAGACAAAGCCTAATGCTGCTGCTATTTTTTTCCTGGGCCAGACTGTCAGCCACATAAACAGCTGCTCACAATGACTAAAGATAATAAACACGGGCTAAAAAAAATAAAATTGGGATTACAGGCACTATTGAGTCTAAAAGCATATAAAAAATATGGGGTGGATTAAAACAAAAACTAAATAAATACAAAAATGTACAGTAGAAGAACAGCTCTGTTTGTACCACAGGACACTGAGGACGCTCTGATGATGAACATGAGAGACAGCCACATCCTCAACCACAAGGAGAACCTGGACTGGAACTGGGTCCTCATTGGAACCATTTTAAAGGTAAAGCAGACTAGACCAGGGGCTCAAAATATCAGCCCTCCCACAACTTTTTCAACCCATTTCCCAAATGAGAAATGTAGCTTCTTGGCCTGGGGCTCAGGCTCATTAAGAAGTATTTCTGCATTATCATGTGCGCCTACCAGAAACAAGCCTACAACCATTTTTTGGTCCTTAGCTCTAAATTAAACAAAATGATCTTACTTTCTGATGTTTTATTCCAGAGATGGGGACTCGAGTCACATGACTTGGACTCGGGTCAGACTCGAGAGACAGTTTGAATTGCTTGAGACTTGACTTGATGCATGAAGAGAAGACTTGAGACTCGACTTGACTTGGGTTCTGGTGACTTGGGACTTGACTTTGACTTGTACTTTGATGACTTGAAAAGGTTTCTAAAGTCTTGACTTGAGATCTTGTGTTTGTGTAAATGACTTAGATTGAAAGTGATGAGATTTGTTCCAGCAGACAACTGGAATGATTGAATTTATTGAAGTTGAAACTGATTCTAGAAATCAAACTCATGATGCTCTTACCAAGTTTTTATCCTATTAAAACCATATTGCATTGAAAAAGTCCTAGATATTGAGTTTTCTTTAAGATATTAAATTGATACTGGACTCTTGATTTACTTGACATTAATGACTTGGACTTGACTTGGTGTTCTACATTTAGACTTGGGACTTGACTTGAGACTTGTGCCTCAAGACTTGACACTGACTTGAGCAAAATTGACTTGGTCACACCTCTGTTTTATTCCCTTCTCTAGTGGCCAAATGTTACTCTGCGTAGCAATAAGGACGAACAAATGCACAAGTAAGTGTTTTTTTTCACCCACATCTGAGCTCTCATTTGAGTTTAGGAACATTAATGAACAGTTTGTCATGCATTATCTCCAAATAATTTACTGCATCTTGCCTCAGATTGCTTCAAGAAAAAACTGTAGAGAGCGGTCTATTCAGTGTAACAACATACTCATCTATGCTACAAACCCTGCTCTTTGTGCCTGCTTAGTAAGTATATGAGAAACAGTATATTTTCTGTGTGTGGCAGATTTGTGCGCAGGCTGCTGTTCTTCTACAAGCCCAGCAGTAAGCTGTATGCCAGCCTGGAGCTGGACCACCCCAAGGCCAGGCAGCTCACTGTGGTCGGCTGTCAGTTCCTAGAGTTTCTCCTGGAGTCCGATGAGGTGAGGGGAAAACGCGCTGTGTAGCACATAGCATTTCTTTAATGGTGTTATGTGTGCATTTTGTTTTTCTGTGTTGGCCTGTACAGCCTGTTTCTGTACATTTACAAATGTATGTATGTATGTTAGGGCTGTGCAAAAAAATAGATACAGCTGAGTATTGCAATATTTTTTTCCATGATACTGTATCGATTTTCCAGCCCCTCGTATCGATACATTAAAAAAATTATTAATGTTTTAAACGGATTTAAAATGTCCTTAAATTTCCCTCAAATCCCTTTGAATTAAATAGTTTTGACTCAATTTGTTATCAATATGTGATGTGCATATTAGACTACCCAGGTGGTACACAGCAAGTTGTATTGCAATGTATCGCAATATGTATCGTATCGCAATTTATCGTGATACAATCGTATCGTGACCCATGTATCGTGATACGTATCGTATCGTGAGGTCCTTGCCAATACCCAGCCTTAATGTATGTATTTATGTATATATCTTAGGCTTGGGCAATATCCACAATTTTATATCGCGATACTGTCCCGCCAAAATATCGCGATATACTATATTATCACAGAGTTTTTTTGGGGGGGTATTATATTTCATCTATCTATCTATCTATCTATCTATCTATCTATCTATCTATCTGTCTTTCTGTCTGTCTATATATCTGTCTATCTGTCTCTGTCTCTGTCTCTGTCTCTCTCTCTCTCTCTCTCTCTCTCTCTCTGTCTCTCTCTCTCCCCCTACTCCCATACATCCTGGTGATATATCTCGGCTCTCTCTCTCACTCCATATGTATTTTGGCTGCCTGTTAGGAAGGCCAGACCTACCTGGAGGACCTGGTGAAGGACATTGTCCAGTGGCTGTTCTCCTCTGCCGGGCTCAAGCCTGACCGCAGTCTGCAGAGCAACGGGCTGCTGACCACGCTCAGCCAGCACTACTTCCTCTTCCTGGGCACCCTGTCCGCCCACCCACACGGCGTCAAGATGCTGGAGAAGTGCAGCGTCTTCCAGTGGTCAGTCTCTACTGTAGAACTTTCTTAAAAACCTTCTTCGGCAAGCTTTGACACAGCTTTGAAAAACGGCGATATTTACTTGTTGTTCCTGTGCGTTCTCCCAGCCTGTTGAACCTGTGCACCCTGAAGAATCAAGACCACCTGCTGAAGCTCACCGTCTCCACGCTGGACTACAGTCGAGACGGCTTGGCTCGAGTCATTCTCTCCAAAATCCTCACTGCTGCCACTGATGTAAGAGACGGCACAGCTGTATCTCTAACAGAAAAACCCTTGCACCCTCTCACATGATCATAGGTGTCTGTAGTGTTTGAACTGGCACCGATCTAGGCTATGTCAGATAAATGCCATTCTCGTTTTATTAGGTCTAACTCATCACACTGTTCTTTCTCTGTTAACCTAATTACCTCGTCTGTGTCTAATCATCCGCTGCCTTGTATGGGTTGAGCACAGAACTGCAGGTTGTATGCCACTAAGCACCTACGGGTCCTGCTGCGTGCCAATGTGGAGTTCTTCAGTAACTGGGGCATCGAGCTCCTTGTCACTCAGCTTCACGACCGCAACAAGACCATTTCCATGGAGGCACTGGACATACTGGATGAAGCCTGTGAAGACAAGGTGAGGGAACAGGCGGCAGAGTTAGAGAGAGGAATTTGACGTAGACTTGTGTATTTGAAATCGCTGACTGACATTTTGCTCTGTGGTGTCGTTCTTTAGGCCAACCTTCACGCTCTGATACAGATGAAACCTGCTCTCACACACCTAGGGGACAAGGGTGTCCTACTGCTGCTAAGGTTAGACTACCTAAGTACCAGGCATCGCTGTTGAATGTCAGGGTCTTTCTGGAAGAATGCCTCTCACCATGCTGTCTGTTTTATCACCAGGTTTTTGGCCATTCCAAAGGGTTTCTCCTATCTCAACGAGAGGGGGTATATCACCAAACAGCTGGAGAAATGGCAGAAGGTGCATTTCAACCAATAGAAACATTTTGACATGATCCTGTGTTTTCTCACCTCATCTAAACCATCTGTTGTTGTCCCTCTCTTCTACAGGAGTATAACCTGAAGTATGTGGACATGATTGAGGAGCAACTCAATGAGGCTCTCACCACATACCGCAAGCCTGTTGATGGAGACAACTATGTACGCCGCAGCAACCAAAGGCAAGTCACCTCAGCACTGATTACCCTATTTAATATCATCCTTCATAATGGAAGCAATATTTGATGCACAGCATTTACCTCTATTTCACCACTGTGATGAGTACCATCATTATATCTTTTTTTTCTTTAGACTGGTATAAAAGATGTTCTATGGTCTTTTCAATTTTCTGCCTCACATTTGGAGACCTATATCTTAATGATTGTATGCTAAAAAGCAAAATTACATGCGTAGTCATTGTATCATGAAGTAATTTTGCCTTGATCAGCTGTCACTATAGCTTCCAAAATGGAACCAAGTTCGGACTTGACTTGACGTGTTCAGTATTGGAACTGATGTGTTTGAAAAGACGTGACTGATGCCTACAGCGCATTTCTACCTTCAGGACTTCAGGATCTTAACTTTTCTGCTGACCGGTTATTCCTGATAGGACGTTCATACTGAAATCTCTAGTAGTTGTTAGTGAGTTCTGGTAAGATATAACCTCTTTGCTTATGTTTGCTATGGCAGGTTACAGAGGCCAAATGTTTACCTGCCTGTGCACTTGTATGGCCAACTAGTGCATGATAAGACAGGCTGCCATCTACTGGAAGCTCAGGTAAGTTCACCTGCACCCGTTGCACATCAGCTACAGTCGGGGTGGGCAACCTGGGTTTTGTCGGTTGCTGTGTGCCTTGCAGTGAAATCACAAAAATATAGCATATTACTCTACTCATACTCCTACTACTAATCATGTCATTCAGTTACACTCATGCTTGCAGCAGTGATGTACATTCATACAAATCAATGTCTTATTTTACTCAGTGGGTCTTCTCCTTTTTTGTGGGCATAATATGGCATCACTGTTTTTTTCTTGCATTCACAGACTTTGTTAAGGTGACTTAAGTGGTGTGTAGGAAGATATTACAAATAAGGTGGTGATTGATGCTACCATATGGTGAATCCATACATACAGCCTACAGAGAAAGCTTTTCTGCATGCATTTGGAGAAAGTAGTTTTTATAGTTTTTATATTTACGTACAGTACCTTTCGCGTTTTATTTTATTTTAGTACCTCTTTTGTTTTTATTACCTTTCCTGCACTTGACTTCCTTGGCACTGTTCCGCCAATTGCTGCTGTGGCACCTGAATTTCTCCCAGGGGATCAATAAAGTGCTTATCTTATCTTAATCTTATCTTAGCTGCAGTGTATTGTCATTGTGAACCGTATAGTGCCTGGGGAAAATAGACTAAAAGAAAAGAAAATCTCATGCCAAAAAATGTGGAATGAAAATGTCATGCCAAACCCCCCCCAGGCTATAGTTTCCAGGTAGCAAGTTAACAAGTTTCAACATTTACTTTGATACGGTGTCTGTTAGTTCTCCTCTTCTCTCCTCCTCCCACAGAATGTGGTTCCTGATTTAAGCTACACTGTTCGCTCTCCAACCCTGGACAAATGGGAGGGCATTAAACAACTGAAGGCAGCACTCTGGGCTTTGGTCAGTAACAGCAATGCTAATATCCATAAAGACCTGGCTCCCTATGGAAATGCCCTTGACTGTGTTTCCGATCCTTTGTTTCTATTTGAAAATAATGTAATTTTAAGAAAAATAAAATCAATTTTCACAGTTGATATTACTGAATTGTGTTCCAGGGTAACATAGGCTCATCAAACTGGGGTCTGAACCTACTGCTGGAGGAGGGGGTGATCCCTGATATAGTGGCTCTGGCCCAGCACTGTGAGGTTCTGTCCATCAGAGGGTAACCTGCTTTCTTTTTGCCTTCACTCAGCTCTCAGTACAAAGTTCCCGAGGTGTTATCCGTGTACTACCTCTAACCTCTCTCTGCGGGTTCTGTGCAGGACTTGTCTGTACGTGCTGGGCCTCATCAGTAAGACGAGGCAGGGCTGCGACGTGCTGAAGCAGCAGGGCTGGGACGCTGTGAGGCACAGCCGGCGCTCGCTGTGGCCCGTAGTACCTGAGGAGGTGGAGCCGCAACCCAAGCCCCACCACCTGCTGTCCTCGCTCTCCAGCACCCTCAGCCTCACCTCCGAGTCCACAAGCTCCAGGCACAACAGCGAGAGTGACTCTGTGCAACCCAGTAAGCCCCGAGAATTATTTCATTTCTTGACCGAGTTACAAGCAGCAAAACCTGCTGTTGTGTCCCCTACTCTTAAGTGTTATTTACAAGTATTATGTACTAATCATCTGTAGGTATGTATATCCTAGATGATGAGAGGCTGGAAGGCTGTGACTTCCCAGAGGAACCTTCTCTGTACATGTGCCCCAAACTGATGAAGGATAGAAGCCCCTTCACCCTGCTGGCCTCTAGCCGCTTCCGTAATCGTCTTCTCCACTCACTGTCTCTCTCTGGGAAGAAGCTGCGCAGCACCGGCGATCCTAAAGGCAGCAGCCGAGGCCAAGGAGGAGGGCTGGATGGAAAACAGGGGCGCCAGCGCACCACTACAGAGCCCACCAGCTTCTCCTTCGGAGCAGCAGACGTCTTCCCTGTTGACAATGTCGGGCATCTGGCTAAAAGCCCTTCAGTGGGCTTGGAGACCTCCTTTGCGGGGAATAAAGCCGCAGAGAATCGTGGCAGTACCCCCAGCATCGGGGAGGAGGACATAGAGGGGGAAGGTAGGGTGCCACGGGCCATTGAGACAGACGGGTCAGGGGTCGGGGTGGCGGAGAACCACCGAGAACAGAGCAGCCATGAGCGTCTGGCTGGAGATGGGCCTTCAGGAGGGGGAGGAGCCCAGTTTAAGAGCCGCAGCCAGAGCTTTAACACGGACACCACCACAAGCGGCATCAGCTCCATGAGCTCCAGTCCTTCCAGGGAGACCCTGCCCTCCACTATTGACACTGACTGCGTCAGCCTCAACACTGTGATAAGCGCCCAGACGATCCAGAACATGCACTCACTTACACCTCAACCTTACTCCACACCGCTCTCACTCTCCAAGTCCAGCTCCACCTCCCTCGTACCCCCCGGCTCCTCCCACACCTTGCCCCGCCGAGCCCAGTCCCTCAAGTCGCCCTCGGTGACCACCTTGAGTAGCTTAACCGACTGCAGCCTCATGTACTCCGGCTCCAGAGACGCATTGGGATACGCCACGCTGAAGTACTCGAGCTCCCGTGACGCCTATGCGAGTCCTCGCGACGCTTTGGGCTACGCCACTCTGAGGAGGCTGCAGCAACAGCGGATCCACCCGTCTCTGTCCCACAGCGAGGCCCTGGCCTCCCCAGCCAAAGATGTGCTCTTCACTGACGCCATCACCATGAAGACGGGCAGCCTGGACTCCAGACTCACTCCACGAAGGTAACAGTCGGACACTTTAAAATGTCACTTATGTCAGTAATCATCAAATGATTATTTTCTATAGATAGGTATTCTAATCAGGCCATGTTACATTTTCTGAGCAATCAGCCTAGCACTACACGAAGATAACCTAATCATTTGTAATATTATCTCTGATTACATAATTAATTTAGAAAGTCCACTTTAATCTAAAATCAACTGTAACTGAGCTACCTTTTATTTTTTTCAAAATGGAGAGGAAAGGTATTGATCCTGGGTCATCTTGGTATAAGTCTTTTGTCATTACCAGTACATTAACTGGCTACTGTGGATACCACATTTGAGTGGTCAAGGAATTTGTGAATACATTCATTTATTATATCATTATATTAGTACATGCTTTATTAGATTATATAGCTTAGAGCAAGATGGGAAAGAGTCCATGCAATAAAGCTAGTTAAGTTAGCGGGATTCAAACCCACAGTGTACATTACACACATCCCAGCCTGAACACAGTTGTATACAGTGAGTAAAAATGCCCTCTGTCACTCACAGCTGACCCATGGCCCATTTGATGTTGAGGCAAACTGAGGTTTGGTTAGCTGCAGCCACAAGCAGGCTTCATGTAATTCCAGGATTCCACCATGAGATGGTGCTCAGTTCATATAAGGCAGTGGGTCTCAGTCATGGTCCATGGAGGCCCAGGAGTCTGCAGGTTTTCATTCCAACCAAACACTACAGCAGCTCATTTCACTGATTAGTTCCTCCTCTCTGACTGAGAATCACTGCTATAAGGCATGAAAATAAGCTACAGAAGAATTCTCTCAAGAAAAGATTAATTGATGTTTTTATTGCCTTCCTCATGGTGTAGCTCTGTCTCCAGGTTCCTGAAGGCTCTGAGCTTTGCTTCCCTGGACAAGGAAGACCTGCTGAGCCCCATCAACCAAACCACGCTGCAGCGCTCCTCCTCAGTGCGCTCCATGGTGTCCACTGCCGCCTACGGCAGCTCTGATGACTACATAGGCCTCGCGTTGCCTGTCAACATCAACAACATGTTCCAGGTAATGATTATCCTCTTTTACGCCATTTGACTCTTCCTATGCTTGGAGATACCTGAACTGAGTGGGGTGATGTTCTCGGATTCCTCTAGATTAAAGAAACGCCATATTTCCAGAAGAGGACGAGCCCACCCTCTGAAGATCGCTCTGCCAAATTCTTCTCTGGGGACTCTGATGGTAACAGTCTCGGGGAAATGGGACATAGTGTTAGATTTAAGTTTGCTTCTCCTGACTGCAGCTTTTCTCTCTGCTCACGCCTCTGTTGTGCGTCTGCTGCGTCCTCAGGCTCCGGCGACGGCTGCCGTCCAGCGGGGCTTCGCTCTCAGCTCAGCATCACGGAGCTGATGGCGGTGAGCCGGGCGGAGCAGCAGCAGATGCTCGGTTCAGAGGAGACGGGTCTCCAAGAGCACAACGACGACAACTGCCTGTACTGCGCTGGGTTGTCCGTGCTCGGGTTCAACTCTCACCACAGCCACCCAGGTGGATTCCCGTTCATATCTACAGTATTTGTTTTTAATGAGCAGTCTTGGTCATTTAATGTTTTATCGTCTTTTTTTCTGGTGTAACTCCTTTTTATCTCTTCCTCAGACCTGACAGATGTGTCCCCGTTCTCTGAGTGGTGCAGTCCGCCTCCACAGAACCACCTGGAGGTCATGGTCCAAACCAAGCTGTCAGGTGTGTCTGGCTGCAGTGACACCGTGTCCCAAGGCTCTGTGGGAAGCACCCGCAGCACGGAGCTGGTTTTGGGTAGGTAGCTGACAGTTAAAACTTTCTTCCCACATTTTAAGCTGCTTTATTAAGCAACACTGAGTCGTTGTGTCGTTGGCTCACCCCGTGCTCGTGTTCCTTGTTGCCCCTTTGCGCCTCGGCAGGCGTGAAGTCCATCCCGGAGGACGCTCCGGCCGGCAGGGTGCTGCTGAGGAAGGAGGTGCTCCGTCTGGTCGTCAACCTCAGCTCCTCTGTGGGGACCAAAGGCAACGAGACCAGCCTGCTGACGTAAGACACAAGCTGGGTCTTCACGCACGTAGAGGACATCTTACAACTCTACCGCAAATCCTGATCGGGCTTGTGTGCGTATGTGTTTTTTCTCGGCAGGATCAAGGAGAAGTTCCCCTATGCGTTTGACGACATCTGTCTTTATTCGGAGGTGTCCTACCTGCTGGCTCACTGCATGTTCCGGCTGCCGTCGCGCCGCTTCATTCAGGAGCTCTTCCAAGACGTGCTGTTTATACCGGTAAGGATGAATACACGCTATGTTTCTTTAAGATGTCTGGAGTTGATAAGTGAACCCGCGGGGCAGAAATGTGAGCTCATTCACAACATGTGGCTCTGATACGAAGCAAAGTGGGCAGGACTGTGGGAAAACACATCATACTGATGACAGCGGTAGCCATTGCTCAACAGCAGCAACTGACGCACTATTGTAGCAGCAAGTCAGATGAATATAGTTGAACAGATTATTCCCCATGTCTGTTGAATTTACTGGTATCATTGTGTCTTTGTTGGTAAAATAACGCTGTATTCATGTCACCATGGAGAGGAAACCACTGGGAGATCAATGGGAGATGTCAGACAGATATTTACACCCTCAAGCGCAGGGTGTGTATCACTTAGCACAGTCTTTACACAGGAAGACTGGAAAAAGGCTTTCTAGTAGATTCAATTAGATTTAGATTATTAGATTAAATGTGCATACATTTTTGCCCTGTATCATCTCCTCAGAGTAGCTAATGGATAAATATTTTGCAACTCAAAAATATTCTTTTCAACTTCATGGGGTCTCAAAGACTAAAGTTACCATACTATAGCCTAATTTTACAGATCAGCACTACCTTTAAGACAAGGTAGGATTTTGGTTTTTCTTTTGTATTTTCTAAATGTGTCTTATTCAGTGCTAAATCTTGAATCCACGTTTCCCTTAAAGACCCCATGAAACAGCATCTTCACTTCGATTTTGATGCATCAAGGAATGCAGTGAGACATCATTCAAAAGTGTAAACCAATGGAATATCAGTCAGGGAGAGAGAGGCAGCTTTATTTGATGGGAGGGGGGGGGGGGACTGTTCAAAAATCTGTGATGGTTTTATTGGTTTCAATTTGTATTTATGCCTACTGGTGCAGCAGAAGGGCTCTGAAAGTACATGCACTGTTTTCCAGGAAGGAGTTCAATTAAGTTTGTGTCTCTTCCTCAGATGTACGAGGAGGCAGAGAGCATCCTATCCGTGCTGCCAAAGAACGGCTCAACTGACCCCGGCTCTGACCCGTGAGTCGCCTTTCATTTCCCCATCTGCCAGCTGAAGCCTGACTCACCCCCCCCCCCCCCCTACTTAACCTTGTGTTTGAACTTCCAGCCTGTCCACAAACTCTGACCGACCTCTCACTCTCACCCTCCGTGCAAACCCGACCTCGTCGCCACATCTGACTCGAGAGACGCCGTGACGGACGAGGCTCTTTTGCAAGAAACTTTCACATGAACGAACCTTTTTTTTCTTACCACTTCAAATGAAATGAGCATCGACTGCATCTGTTCTGAATAGATTGCGATTAACTTAATTTTTTTTTCCAAACAGTCAACACATCTCCTGTTGGGTGGTACTCCGTCTGCATCTCACCTATTGTTATGAAAAAAAAAAAAAGCAAGCATGTCTTTTTAGCTCAGCTTTTCCCAAAGTGGATCCTTCGACTTTAACACTAAAGAGGATGTGCCAATACAGTTCCTGTGCTTATACTATTTCTGAACGCTACACTTCTCCTTATTGTGAAAGAGGACACTTATAATGACTTATATCGTAGACATTGATTTGTCTGAATGTTGCACATGAACTAAGAACCATAGAGCAGATTCAAGCCAGACAATCATCAGTTATTGATGCAGTTTGGTGGTTAGCTATATAGAAATGCACTTTTCCCCTTGTCTGATTTTATTGTAGGCATTTTTAGCAATCATAAGCACTTGAGAACCTTTTGAGAATAGTTTGAGCACTGGTTGGATAGCAAATGAATCAGTTACGCATTTACGCAAGGCAGCAATTACTGTTTTCAATTGAGTTTGGTTCTTACCTTGCCATAGAAACCTTTGAATGAACAATGGTCGAATATGTAGAAGAATGCTACTTTTTTATAATGTTAGGTACTGTTTATTTATTCATGATGGTACGATCATGCTGAACAGTTTCTGCATCTCTTGACTTAACAGTTATTTGGGATTTTTTTTTGGACTGAGATCTGCTCCAAAGTACTCCATTATATCAAAGTGAAAATGAAATTCTTGAAAAGCATGTGCAGGTATGACATTTGAATATAAGAAGAATCTAATCTGACATCCCTCTTGTTTAATATGAGCTAGATTTTCACTTTGTGTCATATGCTGCTCAGAGTTCATATTTGGGATTTGTCTGGGGGGGTTTTGAACAAAACTTTCCATTCATAATTGTTCTATTTTGATACATCGTCTTGGGATTGTAGCTCCATAGATGGAATCTAACACAGAAAACATGAGCATAGCATGGAATAGGTGGTTCACCTGAGGATAGCATTTAGCTTCAAATCTTAAAGTTTTAAAGAAGAAAATAATGATCACCCTCCTGTTATTATATGTGTAAATACATAGATTTCACTTTCAGTTGAGTTTTCCCAAGACTTCCAAAATGTCGTCATCTAGAAATGGGTGATTAAGTCAAGGGGAGGACACAATTGTGCGCATGACTGGATGCTTATCTGATACTTTGATTGCCATTGCTCAAGAGTCAGGGCATTCAGTCTGATAGTTGATAATGGGCAGAGGTCAGTGGCCATTTCTCAGACACGGATCCCCATCTGTGTCCCAGGCTTCACCTCCTGACCTCAAAAATGCCTGAAAACCTGAAGTAAAGGAGGTACTGCTTTCTCAGTTTGCCTAAAGATGTTTGTTTTCCACTCTGAAAGGGTGTGGTGTGTATTCCTTGTGAACAGCTGTTAATGAGACTGGGCAGTGTCACAACACGGTCAAAACATTTCAATAGGATATCATTTGTTTTGTTATTGCTGTGCAATATGCTTAATTACTGTCAAAACAGATCGTTGCAGACTGAGAAACGGACTGAACAATGACAATGTTTGTTTTTATACATTGATTTAGGCAGCTGGAATTACTTTTCCTTATTTTTTTATTGTTTTAACCTAAAGAGAGAGACGCGACAAAATTGAGATTAACTTTATTTGACCACCGTGTACAGAAAATATCCTGTATAATTGATAATGCCATTTGGTAAAAAGCCCTTTATGGGCTTTCTACTAATGAAACAAACTAAGGGGTAATAACTCCTCCTTACAATATAATCTTCTTTTGCACTTTTGCAGACGCAGTGGCCTCAGCTTACTCTTCCTTTTTGCTGCGAAAAGCACTAGAGATATGATACATGACATGACATTCCTTCTGTTAACCTCATGACCGACCTAAGGAAACCTTCGGGGAACATAATTTAATTTTAAGTCGGAGGCAGGAAAAGCTCATACATCTAAGTATTTAACTTCTGTGTACATTTTCGAGTGTCTTAAAACCATGAGCACCTTTCTATTCATCGTGTTGTAAGTGGACTTCTAATATATTCAGCTTGTCTACGGATCTCCGAACTCTCGTGTCTGTGTTGTAAAGGGACTGGAGGAACGAGTGATAAAAAGAAGTGTTGTTTATATTTTTTCCCCCCCGAGAGAGCATTTTCAAGACGTTGTACATACATGTGTTCCCTCCTTTTCTCTCCAATCTGTGGTTTTTCCCTCTGCAGCACACTGTACGGACCATGAGAAACAAGCTTATTAAAGGGACGCATTGATCATAAAACATGACTCGACACCTCTGTTCTTGTTGTTTTTGTCTTTTTTCCCCTATTTTCATTCTGGCAGACTTGGGAGGTTTCAGTTTGACACACACACTTGGATACTGAAACTGGTCCAGGTTTTTTAAAGGCCGATTCCGAGTAACAAAACATGGGAGTGGGAGTTGGGCATGTCTGATCTGGCCTCTGTGACTCAGGGTTACCAGAAAGCTGCTTCTCCATTTCCTGCATGTCGCTCCACATGGATTTCACAATCATTAGGCTGCGAAAACCTCAAGCAGCAAATGGATTTTCACTGCTATTATGTTAAGTGTCGGTCTGATTATCTGCTGTTTGGGAAGGGATTTGTTCGTTTTGTTTTCGGGAGGATTTTGATAGTCGTGGTCTGACATGCAGGAGCGGAAGTAAGTGCCCGAATTTAACATTTAAATTATCCTAAATGGTATACTAACAACCAGTCGGACCTTGTTGTGTAAGTAATTATTTTGATTCCTCCTCATTATAAATTCCTCATAACTTACAGACACAGCCTACTGTTTATATTGTTCATTCTAATGGCATTGCACAAGTTATACACATTTATTTCCACAGGCTTACTGACACCATGAAGCTTTGTTGACAAGAGACTAACAAAAGTATTTCACCATAAACATATCGGTCATTATAAGGAGCAGTATGATGTTCACTTGGGTTTTCTTGGTCTCACTGTTCTGCATGGGAACACAAGATAGAAGTGACCCAGACGATGGTGAGTACCTCATTGTATACCTTTATTCAAAAAGACTTAGAATTACCTGGGCACCTCCAGTAACTTGTAATAGTTGTAAAGAATATCAGTGATGTAAATCCCATATGAATTTGCCCTATCTGTAATCTGTAAAAGTAAATGTACAACACGGATTCTATACTGTATTTTAGTGACACAGCCCTAGTAATAATAGTTTTGCATTGACTGCTTGATGAAAAATTGTTGCTGGTAGTACATGGTTGCATATGTAATGACACAGTATATTTTCTTGGTATATAGTCATAGCGATTTTATTTCTTGATTGTTTATTTATTTATTTTTTTTGTCTTTTTTTATTTTTGATTCAGGCTGTGTATTCCTGGTTATTATAAATGCTACTGAGGTGCTATTTGGAATATCACTAGATTAAAAATGCTTAATGTGCACCAGTATACGGCAGGTTATGTAAATCTGTGGATTTTGAGTCCTAGACCACCTCAAGAAAACCCAGAAAAAATCAGATGTTTGCTCATGAATACTACTTATACTATGAAACCAGACCGCTTAATCTGATCTTTGAAATGTCCTTAATTTCTCCATTACATAAACATTAATTATGCATTAAAAATAACATAGCTTTAAAAAAAAGTATGGTTAGTATCATGGGTTTTTAAGGGATTTTTCATGGGTTGATTTGTGATTTGATGATTTTTCATACCTTTTATGCATAGTTTATAGGCTTATTAATGAGTTATTAATGGAAAGGTCACCCTGAATTTTACATTAAATTACAAAGTAAGGAGTCAAACATAAAGGGGTGTTTAAGGAGGTTTTGATGGGGTCTCCTCGCCTTAATCTTAAGGGGATTTTGCATGAATTAACTACTACTACTACATACTATGGGCATTTTCCTCACAGGTGTCATACAGTGTGGACCTCAGAATATGAAAGAGACCTATAACTTCAATGACCAGAGGATCTTCCTAACATGGGAAGACGACCCTTCCTGCTCCGCGATACAGGAAGAGCTGATCTATGAGGTGGAGGTTCGAAGAGCAGGCAAGAGAGTACATGATGTAAGAGCTCCTCTGTAATTTCATCTGTAAAGCCAGAGCGGCTACAGTCAATGACTACCTAGGATAACAGTAACTTGGTTTGAATATTTTCAGGATGAAGTTGTTGTGACCGCAGATCACATAGGAATTACTCATTCCTGGAATTGGACTTCCTCTTTGCCTTTGGAGTGTGCCTCCCACTCGGTCAGACTGAGTTCCCGCTACAAAAACCACACAAGTCCATGGAGTCAAGAACAGACTATTCCCGGTTAATATTCAGCCTGCGGGGCACTTCATGTGTTTTGATGATGTTAAAACATGAAAGCGAACACACTTTCAAATTTGATAGTCACATTACTCTTTCAGATATTTATTTGATCCTTACTCTGCCCTGCAGGGACGAACCCGTCAGGCCGACCAATGGTTTTTCCACAGGACAGAGTGGTTGAGGTTGGCAGCAGATTCTCCTTCTGCTGCGTTCTGGAGCCAGGGGGGAGATTTGACAAAATGTTTATAAAGGGGTATAACAGTATTGACATGAACACTACTAAGATCAGCAATCAGACATATGTGTTGACCGTCGACCTCAACACAGCATCTCCATTAATTGGCTATGATGTTATATGTAATACATATGACTCTGGCGCCTGCGTTTATATTGGCTGTAAGTATGACTTATTATTCTGGAGTTTGTATGTGTTCAGTTGTCCCAATAGTCAGAGATACAACTGTACTTTATTGTTTGATGGTGCTTGCCTTGCCTCAGACCCGCCTGCTGATTTGGGTCTTCAGTGTGAGACCCGGGATCTGCAATCAGTCGAATGTCACTGGAATATAGGGAGAGACACAAATCTGACTGGACCGAGAGCAACAACTTATCGACTGCTTGGAAGGTATTAATGAAGAAGCGTATTAATGCAGTGTGTTGATAGGCCTGCATCCAAAAAATCTCCATCTTACCAAGTGATTTGGTCTATTATCGAGTCCTAAAATCATAATTTTCTTAAAATTAGTGAAAGAATCTGCCAGTGGGGTGAGATCATTTCACTTTTTTCCAATGCAAATCAATTTGTTTCAAGGATTTTGTAGAATCGAGAGTCATTTTCTTGATTGCAGTGCAGTGATCTGCCATATTCTGACTTTCAAGATGGTGACATTCATTTCTGGAAAATTCCTGAAGCAAGTGAAACTGCATTGGAAACAAGTGGAGTTAGTTATTTTTCTCTTGGTTTAAGAAAAATCAGATTTGAAGGCTGAATATCAGACTAAATCACTTGTTAAGATGGATGTTTTTTGCAGTGTGGTTCAGTTTGTAGGATCACTCATGGTGGCCTATTTATGTTAGGGAAAAACATCAAGCAATGTACATTTACTGGTAACTGAATATATATATTCTCTGCCCATTTGTTTTACAGACTATGCTCAGAAAAAAAAAAAAACAGCTGCAAACAAAAAGTGCAAGTGAACGTCGGTGAGAGGAACTGGACAGTGAAAGCCCAAAATGTGCTTGGCTCACATGAGCTCACATACAGGGCAGACCTGAGTGAAAGAGGTGTAGTAGCTCTGTAAAAGTTGCATATTCTAAGTACTAAAATACTTGTCTGCTTATGTGCGGGCCTTTGTAACCACTATATTTCTAAAATTCATTTGAACACTTGTTTCAGTACACATGTTTGCTCCGGAGAACCTGACAGCTTCAACTGTGAACTCCAGAAACGTCAGCCTGGAGTGGAGCTGGACGATACTAAAGTACAATCAATTACCTATCGTGTGCCAAATACAGCTTTTTCCCCCCAGTGGACAAACACACATGGTGAGTTGAAAACTGACTGAGGGTGAGACATAAAGATTTTGAAAGTGAAAACTTCTTTGAAGGTTAAAGTATATCATCGTCCATCTGGTTCTTATTTTGTTTCCAGACAAATGACTCTGGAGTTGGCCTTAAGGTTACAGTTTTGCATGGCCTGATGCCTAGTCAGATGTACACAGTGAAGGTACGATGTGGAACAGAGCATCATTTCTGGAAATGGAGTAACTGGAGTGCAACCCGTACCTTCTGGACCAAGGATGATCGTGAGTATGAAATGATAAAAACAGCAAAAACCCTTCAACCCAGTTTGACTTGTCAAAGATATAGTTTACACCAGTGGTTCTCAACCTTTTTCATATGAAGGACCCTAATTTAGTCCACATTAGGGCCACGGATCCCCATTTGACCCAAAGAATATTTTTATTGTTAGATATGATGCAGAGATAACAGAGAAACTATGATCAAAATAGTCATTCTAAAATGACAAAATAATGAAGTTTAACAAGTCATCAATTTGCTGGGGACCCCCTGGAATGCCCTCAAGGACCCCTGGTGGTCCCCGGACCCCACGTTGAGAACCGCTGGTTTACACAATCTTCATTTTGATCAAGTATTGTCTGTTTGCCCCACAGTTCCAGATTCATTAGACGTGTGGATGCAGATGGAGCATAACCAAACTATTATAAGATGGAAAGTAAGTCTGATGAGTGTACGGTGTCTGTGTCTGTGCTGTAAGTGGTGAACGAGAATAAACTGATGATGATGTTCCTCTGCAGACACTACTGCCAAACCAGAGTCATGGTGAGATCAGAGACTATGAAGTGACCTGGAGGAAGGCCACAGAGAGAGAAAGACAAACCAAAACCATATTTCCACCTGAGCACAGTGTTGCTCTCAGTCTCTTCGCCAGTGAAGAGCATATTGTCACCGTTACAGCGAGGAATGTGATTGGCAGCTCCTCCCCAGCAGCCATTACCATCTCCACACTCCATCCAGGTATGAAGATAATGGGAGTTGCTTGCAGTTCAGTTACAGAAACATTCAGGCAGTGGTTCTCAACGTGGGGTCCGGGGACCACGTGGGGGACCTTAAAAAAAAAAAGTGATGAATTGTTAAATTTCATTGTCATTTCATTTACAAGAAGTGAACACAATTAGAGAATGTAGAGGAATGACTGTTTTGATCATAGTTTCTCTGTTATTTCTCTACCTACAATACAGATAGTCATGGAATTCTGGACAAAATCATATCTAACAATAAAAATATTCTCAGACAAAATCTCACCAAATGGGGGTCTGTGGCCCTAATGTTGACTAAATTAGGGGTCCTTGTCGAATAGGAAGTCTCTTAGGACTGTTTCAGGTGTTGATTCACTATATAATGTTCACCTTGGGGTGTCGGTCAGAACACACAGGACACTTGGATATTGTGAACTCTTCTTTACTTGAATTGTTCTCTTTGCACAACAGCACAGTACTGCAACCAAAGTGGGTTTACAGGTGTAGAGAATGGTGTGGTCTCCAATAAGAACAGACAAGGCAACCAAATATAAATGACTCAAATTGCTCAATCATTAAATTACACGGTTAAATCCTCTTAGGCTATATACTCTATAATGATAACACCACTGCCAATACTGCACATAGGATAAACAAGGCTGATACTCTAACAATGCAGTCATATTAAACAAGTTCCAAATTCACATAATTTGTCAGGGGGGAGGGCAGAGGCTAGGACCCAGATGCAGACAGTCGAGGCAGAGAGCTTTTCTGAAGCTAGAAGCTTTAATAAAGAACTGAGGCAGAGTACAGAACAAGAAATCCAAAAAGCAAAAAACCACAACAGGCTGGCAAACAAAGGAAGACAAAACCAAACCTGGCCAGTAACAAGGCACGACGACTTCCACATGAAACACAGGGTAACACAACAAGAACAGAGCAGGTAACTAAACAGACGAACTGACAAAGACTACAAGGAACAAAGACAAGATATACACACAGACTGATTACACAAATGAGGGACAGCTGGCTGGCAGGGGAAAGGCCGGGAGGTGATTGGCTCATGACAGGCAGGAAAAAGCAGAACAAGGGCGCAAGGCTAATGGGCAGATGACAGACAGGTGTGGTGGAAGCAGGAGGGGGGAACTGGTGATGAGGGGAAGTCCGAGGACATCTGGTGGCTGGCAGGAGGATGACAGGACTGGGGAGTGAAGGGAGAGATAAACCAGGACCAGGGGCAGAACATGCAGACATAATTAACCAACATATGGGTAACACTGTACAATAAGGCTCACTAAGTTAATTGTTAGTTAATGCTTAATAAGCATGCTTAATAAGCATTAACTAATTAACAGTTAACTAATGTGTAATTTTCTAATGGTGTTCATGTTAACTAAGGTATTAATGTATACATTATTTAATAGTTTATAAAGATGACTGTTAAATAATGTATAAATTAATACCTTAGTTAACATGAACACCATTAGTAAATGATTACCAGACACATTAGTTAACTGTTAATTAGTGACCCTTATTGTAAAGTGACCCTTAGTGACACTTATTGTAAAGTGTTACCAACATATGAACTAGCTTAATCTAATTACTATGTAAACAGACTTCCAACATATCACCATGATTAGTATAATTTGAACAATGTATAATGCCAACATCATTCGGAGATAGGAACAGTGAAATAGTGTTGTTAGAATAATCTAACCACATGTAGCTTTAAGTTAGCATAGCCCACTTGTAGGAAGCTAACACTATCTGCTAAATAATCAAACATCATAAAAGGTACAAAATGGCCCATTCCACCTCCGACAGTAAAAGACTAGGGGGCACCTACATACCAGCCAACAGCCTTTCCAACAGTCCTTGATATGAAAAAGGTTGAGAATCACTGCTTTATAATTAATCTGTCTTTTGTTGACCTCTATTGGTAACCAGTAGGAATTACAACAACATGGACATATCCCTGGCAGCTGATGGCGGCCTGTAACTGACACATACTGCATGTAATCAAGTCACAGTTTCACATTGGAGAGGAGTAAGCTAGTGATCTAACAGAAATGTGACATGAAAAGGCACCATGCAAAATGCAGGAATAATAACACTGCTTTGTCATTGGCTTTGTTGGCTTGAAAGCTAATTTTAGCTCAAAACTTGTAATTCAGAAAACAACTAAGATTCATAAATATTTGTTGTTTTCAGACAGAGAGGTGGAGTCCTCTCGCATCAGCGGCAGCGACGGTGGTTTCAATGTGTCCTGGTCTGTGAACCCTGCAGCCAGCTGTGGCTATGTAGTGGACTGGTGTCCCACCTTCAGCACATGCAGAGTGGAGTGGCTCAAAGTGCCTCCTGGAGTAACTAATGCCAGGATATTATCAGGTGAGTTTCAGGAGAATGGTGGCGCTCTGTTTTAGTTCTTGGTTGTACCAGTGTAACAATACATCTCCTCCTCCTTCTTGGCCATATCTCCACCCCAGAACACTTCACAGATGGGGTTAAATACTCGTTGTCCATATATGCCTGCACCCAAGGAGCCCCAGAGCTACTAGAGAGAAGAGAGGGCTATGTCAGAGAGACAAGTAAGGATTTCAGCTTCATGACTCTCCTGTGGCATACTGTAAACCAGAGGTGGGGACTCCAGTCATATGACTTGGACTCGAGTCAGACTCGACTTGCTTGAGACTTGACTTGATGCATGAAGAGAAGACTTGAGACTTGACTTGGGTTCTGGTGACTTGACTTTGACTTGTACTTTGATGACTTGAAAAGGTTTCTAAAGTCTTGACTTGAGATCTTGTGTTTGTGTAAATGACTTAGATTGAAAGTGATGAGATTTGTTCCAGCAGACGACTGAATTTAAATTCTGTTTTCTGAATTTGTATGGAATGATTGAATTTATTGAAGTTGAAACTGATTCTAGAAATCAAACTCATGATGCTCTTACCAAGTTTTTATCCTATTAAAACCATATTGCATTGAAAAGTCCTAGATATTTAGTTTTATTTAAGATATTAAATTGATACTGGACTCTTGATTTGTTCTGACTTGACTTGCTGTTCTACATTTAGACTTGGGCCTTGACATTACTGACATGGACTTGATTTGGTAATCTACTGGTAATTTATTTGACTTGAGACTTATGCCCCGATACTTCAGACTGACTCGGGACCTGAGCAAAGTCGACTTGGTCGCACCTCTGCTGTATACTCAATGAATGTACCAGTCCACACCACTTTTTCAACTGTCTCTCACCCATCTCATGTGCTTGCTTTGCCAGAACTTCCAGATAATCAGATTAAACTGAAATGGGAACAGTTGGGTTCGGATGTTGAGGTGACCTGGACCGCTATCGCCCCAAGAAACCAGAGTGCCTTCATTCAAGGCTACATTATGTATTACACTGACAACTCTGCACCTCGCTCAAATCTGAACAGAGGTTTCAACATCAGTACAGGTACGATGATACCCATTTATTCTCAGATTATTATATGTTGTCAGTAATGCTATGCAGGAGAACTGTTTACTCAGTTTCACAGACTTCTTCAACACTGCTACATGTGGATCTTCAATGTCCCTCAGGATTGACTGTAATGGATTGGCCATTTCTTTCTCTTGGTTTTTAAGACAACCCCGAAGCCACCAGCCTGATGGCGAGGAACCTCCCAATCAGCTCCTACAAATTCACAGTGAAGGCGCTGACATCGGCAGGAGAGTGTGGCGATACGTCCTTTTCACTGTCCATGAATTCACCGAGTATGTTGCTTACCTTTAGGATCAATGCAGTATAATAGAAATCCATGGGTGTGGGATATGCTAAGAAGTTACCGTAATGTCCCTCTGCTCCAAGACACCATTAAGGAAACTGAATGTATATACTAAACAAACAAGTACTTGCTTGTTTCCCTGTCTGTCTGTCTTGTTTGTAATATGATATTATGTAGTTTATATGAGCATGGAAAATTTGGAACAAAACAAAGGAAGCTAAACCAAATCATATAAAGTTTCCAGCATCAGCATTTGTTTTTGTTTGGTTTACTCTCCTTGCTCATCAGAACTGTCTGTCTTAATTCAACAGCTGATAAAATGATCATGGTGGTCATCATTTCCCTAGTCAGCGTTTTCAGTCTCCTTTCCCTCATTATTATCCTTTGCTACAGACACTGGACATGGTAAGCTAATATCGGCCTTGATTGACTATTTGTTTCTAGTTGCTTCTTTGGTGCTAAATTTTATTTAATCACACTAACTCACCGCTGAAATTAGAATGCACTGACTTCATTTTCCCCCTGTATGATCAAGAGATTTCTTTTCATGCAATCTTACATCCAACAGTGTCAAACTGAAGATCTATCCTCCAATCCCAATACCAGTTTTGACGGACAACTGGTTGACATCACTGGTGGGTTATCTAGTCATTTTAAAGTCCAGTGTCCCTGCTGATTATGTTAATCACTGTTTTGCAATGCAATGTGAATCAACTGCATTCTGTACATCTAGCTGCCACCCCTCTCTTTCTACTGTATGGGTGCGAGTTCATTTTTCTGTTTTCCAGGGAGAACATGGTCGTCACTGGCTCCATGTGGATTCATATCACCAGGGCGAAACGGATATTGTGGATGTTCCACAGCTGTGTTGTAAACGACCACCAGGGAACGGTGACATCAGCCAGGAGGAAAGGCACTTCGTCAGCACGCAAACTCAGTCACCCAAGGGTTACTACAACCAGCCGCTGAGAAGCCACGTCACAGCAGCCCTCACTTTAAACACTAAAAACATCTCGCGTCCGTCAGGTCTACCATCCGTTCCGTTCAGAAGCGTGTTCGTGAACCCTTCGTACGACAGCATGTCGCCCTCGAGTCCTGAGCTTCAAGATAGGAAAAACTCGGAAGGCTACCAGCTTCAGAGTCCAGTGGAAACCTGTGGTCAAACTCAAACAGAAGAGAGTCCAGAGAGCTCTCTCCCCTGTGTCCTCACGTACATTTTGATACCACAGTCATCCTCCCAATAGTTGCTGCAGGCGTATTTTGTGGCATATGTCACATTTAGGATAGGAATATAATATCATGTTGCAGCTGCAAAAAAAAAGTTTAAGCTCAAATTAAAGTGTGTTTGTCATATCCTCTCAGTATAAAAAGAATAGAAACATTTAATTCACAAAGAGAAAGAAGTACAATAATTACAGTAAGAATAGAAAATGAGAAGTTAAGAGGACAATAACAAAGCATAAGAACATAATAATGTAGTGTAAGTTATGACTAGTGCACTGATATGAAAGTGTCATAATGTTTGTGAAGTGTCTGAGTGTCCATAGTGAACATTTATTGCTCCCAGAGAAGAAAGACTGATGCTCTGTTACTGTTTCTCAGATGGTAAAATGTGAATTTAATGTGCAGTCCATTTAGAGTGGAAGGAATGTATATATGCATGTATAAAATGTAATTTTCACCATGCACACTAATAAAGTATAGGCTACTGTAAGTATTCTACAGTGTGAAAATATTGGCCACAACGATGAAATTTTGCCCATCCAGCTGGGGGCGCTCTAGCACCGTCTTCACCAAGCACGTGCACACACACACACACACACACACACACACACACACACACACACATTGAATTAAACATACCAATTTTATTTTCTACTTTCCTATATGGATTGAAAGATGCTGAAGATAATAACATAATGAAACTTTAATTAGTTCTATGGGGAAATGGGATAGTAGCACCAGCAAATAGTAGATAGAGCAAAGAAAAATAAAAGAGGGTGGGTGTTTCAAAAAAGAAAAGGTTGATAAATATGCATCATAAGAAAATAGTAGAAAAATGTACGAAAATATGAAATATGCAGCATGTCCAATTATGCCATAAACTACCACACACGTTTTTCGTTTTTTTACGAAAATCCATCACAGGCTCCTATAGGTTCAAACAGAAAGATAAAAAAAGTGGTTAGTTTTCATTTGTGTCTGTGTTTTTTACAATTTGAATTTAAATATGGCATGTGTAGGCTACTCATACAGACTCCTCCTGAGACAGAAATGCTATCACTGCCGGCGCTAACGAAAAATCTCATATAATAGTCACTCACAGACTTTATCCTAATTTATGATATTTTCCATCCCCTATGGTATTAGCTACTGTAGTATTCCAAATAATATCCCTATAGTTATGTTGGCCTACTAAGTTAGATAAATGTTTTTCACGAGGCCATAATATTCCAGTAGAGACCTATAGTGTGCCTGTAGGCCTATTCAATAATTTGTGATTGACTAAGTAGAATAACAATCTCTTGTCAGTCATCAATCATTGCTCCACTTTTCCCAAGAAATGTATTTTCCATATAGCCTAAGCAGGTTTGGAGTATTTGTTGGCAAATCAGCTGGATTTTCCATATAGGCTCTGGTGAACTGATGCGAGACAATAGTCACTGTAATATTCCTATTGAGGCCAATAGTGTCCGTGGTAGTCCTGAGCTATATTGTTCTTTATAGTAGGCTATTGCTTATCTTATTATATATTTATTTATTATATATTTATAGTACACTATGATATTCCTATAATATTTCTCATAGTAGTATAGTATTGTTATGTAGACCTACTTTACTATAGGTCTTTATCATAGTGTTCGGAACCAGCCGCACCACTATACCGTCATAAACGGCCCAGTTCTTTATAAGTTTAGGTTTTCGTTGCAGCGTTCAGTGAAGAGACCCGAGCGGAGAAATTACACATCAACTGTTTAGATAGACGACCGACAACATGAGTTTTTGCGACCTTTTGAAAGTTTCCAGGGTAGAAATTGGAAAGAGGCCAGAGAGACTTCTCAAAAGAAGAGGCAACGAACCACAGACCAAGGTTGGTTGAATTTATTTTTCAGTGAAATCTCAAACGTTTGGACATCAAAGACACCCGTTTGATAAGATTAAATCCCAGAGACACTATGGGCAGATTTTAATTATTGTTCATTAATTATTTGGTAGTATTGATTTATTAATGAGTTGTATGACTGTTTACACTGTATGTGGGAAGATAACACAGGTGAGAGAAACCTACACTGCCTGTCAAAAGTTTGGGGAGCAGTGAAAAACAGAAAGGCTGTGGGTGCACATGTGTAGTGCTCTGACAGCAATAAAAAATACAGACTATGTGAGTAATATGGGCTACATTAAGCTGTACCTGTGAGATACCCTCGATGAAACACCTAGTGTATGCTGAAACACTTCGGGTAAACATAGAAAAATAAAGGCTTTCTTAACTTTTGCACACTAAAGAGGAGTGCCTTGGCTTCCTTTTCTCAAGTGTACCTGTGGAGTCTGTACTGCTCTGACAACAGCAAGGTCATTATTTTATTCAACATTTAATGACTGATGTTCTCCCCTCAAAAGCTGTTGTGTAATTGCATCATTCTGCATCGTCTTCAAGAAAATCCCACATTTTCTTTTTTTCTTTTTTGATGCACAGAACAATGTCACCAAGAAAGGCTTCTTGCCCAAGCTGGAGCCAAAGTCTGTGGGTGTGAAGGCTCCAAAGCGCCCCCAGCAGCCGGATGTTGTTCTACCACAGATCCACGGGAGCCAGCAGAAAACCCACCAGCGTGGTGGTCTTCTGGTCAGTCCTGATGTCTATTTACACATTTGTTGTTATCTGTCTCCTCATAAAACATCTCACTGCATGTCTTTGGTTCCTCTGATCAGCCACAGGTGCGAGCGCAGAAAGGCCACGGCTTCACCGTGGAAAGCTTCGCTTCCAAGAAGAAGCTGAAGATTGAGAAGGAGAAATCCTGTAATGGACAAGAGGCCATGTCCCCTGCATGTAAGTGGGCTGAGACCAGGAGAGGTTCTCCTTGAACTGTCAAAAAGGGCCCAAGTTTAGGATACAAGTTTACAACCTTTTTATAATCTTATAGTGAGATCATTAGAGAGGAACACAGAGAGAGAGCAAGTGAAAAAGACACCTGACTCACCTTTTCTTTCCCTTCATACAGATGTCTTGAAGGCCTACAAGAAATACCTGACAGAGTTTGAGCAGGAAGAAATTAAAGACTATGAGCAGGTGTGGTACCTCGGCCGCAAGGCTAAGAAGATCCAGGGATCCTATAACTCACAGTACGACGATGAGGAAGGATTCTACAGGACGGTAAGTATTGCACTATTCTTTCAAGCAGAAGGAAATTATTCCTACTTCCGGTTGTTGATTGCTCAACAATTATTATCATTTGTTTATCCCTTTATTGTTGGACTGAAGACATTTTTGCACCTTCAAATTCATTGATTGAGCTTTTGTTACAAAGTCTGATAGCATGTGACAGCTAAACCCAAGTTCAGCACATAATGTTTTCAGAAGGTTTCTTTAGCTTTATGATGTTTGTGAACATTGAAGTGAAACCTGTATTTTGAATCAGGATGGGTTATGACAGTAGCAAAAAGCTTATTTTCCATTCATATTTTTTCAATTTAGTGGATGTGAATATTTGGAGGCTTTGCACTGTGGGGCGATTTGTCCCATGGTATCTTATTGACTGATCTTTTGAACTTTTGGTCCGCAGGTCATCAAAGATCACATCGCCTACCGCTACGAGGTGCTGGCAGTGATCAGTGAAGGCGGCTTCGGCCACGTCCTCAAGTGCCGGGACCACAAAACAATGGAGCTTGTGGCCCTGAAAGTCGTACGGAACCTGGACAGGTGAAACATTTTCTAAAACTCCAGAATAGCAGACACAAATAAAAGAGACAAAGCTGAACCTGATATGATACTTTAGGAATCAGCTTAGACAACAGTCACTCATTATCACTGAGCTTATATTCTCCTCTGTGGTCCTGTTGGTATTTAGGTGCAACCTTGAGGGGACGGCTGAGGTGAAGATCTTAGATGCGCTGCGGAAGAAGGACGACAACAACGCGGCCAACATCCTGCATATGAAGGATAACTTCTACTTCCGCAGCCATCTCTGCATCTCCTTCGAACTCTTGGGGTAAGTTCAGAAAATACTCATTATTTTGTTACTATGATGATGCAGCTGGACTCATGCAAGCAAGCTAAGTTGTACCAATGCTATTAAGCAACTCAAGAGGCTGTGGGGATTTGTTCATCAAATCAAAAGGTAACGTAAGTCTATCACTCTCATTCTCTCCAGAAAAGACTTGTATAAGACTCTGGAGGCGAACAACTTCCAGGGCTTCAGCATCCCTCAGGTCAGACAGTTCGCCATAGACCTGCTCAACTGCCTGCAACTGCTTCAGAAGGAGAGGATCATCCACTGCGACCTAAAACCGGTAGGAGTCAAAGTTATCGATCTTCACTGTGAAACGATCCATCGGTGCAGCTCAAAAATCCACAAGTGTTGGGTATTCCAATCGAATTCTCACCGATTCTTGATTCCTTGCCTAAAATACTCAATGCGAGGTGTATTCATTGTTATTTGTTACAGTGCACTGAGTTGTTAGACAATATTGAGTAGTTTAAGAGTAGTTTTACTAAGATGTGTTGCAGGTAAGGCACTGGTCATACTTACATGTTGCTTTTTCAGGAAAACATCCTCCTCTCTGAGAAAGACCAGGAGCATGTGAAGGTCATTGACTTCGGAGCAAGCTGCTTTGAGGAGAACAGAGGTGAGTGTGTGTTGGTTGATTGTTCTCATCATTATGAAATATTACAGGCTGTGTCAATTCCACCTTTACTATCGGCCTTTTCCTGCTCCTCCTCCACAGCCACTGCCTGCATCCAGACTCTGCTGTACATGTCTCCGGAGGTTCTGCTGGGCAAAGACTACAGCATGGCCATCGACATGTGGAGCCTGGGCTGCATCTTGGCCGAGCTGCACACCGGCTCCCCTCTCTTTGCTGGCCTCGACATGTACGACCAGTTCAACTGCATCATGGAGGTAACACTACCAGACGTGCAACACCAACATCAGGCCATTTGCCATTTCATTGACTGCAGCAAATATTTCTTCACCAAGATGTAATGCTTACAAAGGGTTTTTGTGTGTATTCTTTAAGGTGCTGGGTGTCCCTCCTGCAGAGTTTGTGCGGACAGCACCAAAAAAGGAGAGGAAGAAGTTATTTGGTGAGCAAAAACATTCAAGTCATTTGATTGTTTCTTGGCTAGGCATCTTTGTGATAGGCTCAATGGTGCTGTGATCCTCTACAAGATATCTTGTAACTGACTTGTCAGTGTGTTATGGTTGTGCAGATTCTAAGGGCGTCCCGAAGAACACAATGAACTTCAACGGCAAAATTCGGGTTCCCAACAGCAGGAATCTGGCCAGCCTCCTGAAGACTAAGGATGCAAACTTCCTGGATTTCATTCAGCGCTGCCTCAAGTAGGTGCACTCCCTCAGAAACACTCGATAGGAACTATACTTTTCCAAAAATGTGTTGTACTATGTTGTAATAAGTAAGCTAAGCTTTCTTTCAGTGTATCTTGCAGAGTGTCCTCAGTTTCTTTCTGAATGTGTGGACTTCATATATTTCGTTATTTAGATATAACCCAGAGGAGCGCATGACACCAGACGAGGCCATGCAGCATCCGTGGATTAGGAAGCAGCTTCTCTACAAGAGAGTGCAAATGCCAGCTGTGCGACTGCAACCAGTCGAGGAGAAGGAAGCCGAGGTCACACTCAAGAGCTCCACCGCAGGGAAGGGAAAAATCCCTGTGCAAAGTGTAAGTACCATGAGCAAGCCATGTGCAAGCCATGTTTCCTAAAAGATATCATAGAATTGTTCATTGTAGACCAGCAGAGTTTGTGCTAGGGAGAGGAGAAAGGGAGACAGTCTGTGCATGAGAACATGATGCCCAGTGTGTATGAGGCACTGTTGCTGAAAATGCTCCAATGCCAGTTTGAACGATAGGAGCTCCAGCTAGTTTATAGGCTTTCTGCTCTGCCGTCCAAACATCATTATTGCACTGCTTTGGAGAACCACTCTGTCTCTTAGGGAGGTGTGCATGGGATAAGCAGAGAGTGTTTCAGGAAACAGCTCCGAGCATATAGCATTGGAATACACTGTAGTAAATAGGATTCATTGTCTGTGTGCTTGCACAACATCCTGGAGAGCCACCATCTTTGAGCAGAGCAGCCTTAAACTGCAAATGTTTTAGATTAGACCCAAATATTTTTTATCAGGAAATAGTAATATGTTTCATAGTTCAAAATGTCTCTTGCCTCTCTCCATCCACGCTCCACGATGTCTTCAGAGATTCACCCTGCACAAGAGTGTGGGGTAAATTTGATTTAGTGGTCAGAGCGGGCCGGTTATTTTACAGTTTAAAATCTGGCTTTGGGTGTGTTGAAGTACATACTAGGCTGAAATCGAACTCAACTGTCTACGCTTGGTATGTCTTGGTGTGTGTGTGTGTGTTTTTTTTGGTAGGGAAATCTACCAATCAATGTCATGTAATTTGAGTAGAACTACAGAAATACATCATGCATACTTTAAATTGGTCTACTGTTGCCAACTGGGCAGCTTTGTTGCTAGTTTTAGCAGCTTTTCAGACCCCCTGGCGACTTAATTTGTTATAACAACTATCGACAAATCAAGCTTCTTTTTCAGACAGTCAGGGGCTAATGTGGCAACACAATATCATAAAATGTTTTGAAATGAAATATGAAGTTTGAAACACTGATTACATGTTCCACCACAAACTGGATGATAATACCATGAATTGGACACGCCATTTGCTCCTGTTTTTCACGTGAAAAGGTTTTAGTCATGGTTAAATCAAACAAATTTTTTGCTAATAATGAAAATTTCACTCAGAATAGAAAACTTCTTGGCATGAGTTGAGAATTGAAACCGGGTTGTCAGAGTTGTAGGCAAGTGTTTACACCACCACACTATTATTTCAATATCACTACTGCTTGTTTGTAGTTGTATCTGTTATGTTGTATCTGTTTGGTGGTGGAAAATGTATTTCTCTCACTTTTTGTGCACAGAGCATATATTTCCATTTAAATACATGGTGCTCATTTCACATCATTTCGGGTTACCAGGCTCAGTGTGTTGACAATGTGTTGACATCAGTCAATAAATTGGTATGGCTGATTTCTGGCCAATGCACATACATTTGAGCAACCTGCTTGTGTAATCCAAAGAGGTCTGATGACCACAACACTTCCCATACAAAGACCCCTCCCTCTGATAAGTGTGGGGGGACTGTAGCAAAATAAATACATGAAAACTATTTCCCTCCACATGGAACATCTTTGTACCTATATATTTCCAATATATTTTTTTTTAATAAATGCATAGTCCACACCCCCAGCCATTCAAAGTAGATTAGGCTTTTCCATGGCATAATTTTGTTTGTTGCTACAGCTATGATGTAGCATGGAAAAATATCCATATATTATATATATAAGTGATGAGAGGTGAAATTTTAAAGTCACATTTTAGAGTCAAGTCCATATATAATAAACAAACAGAAAAACAAACAAAAAGTAACTTATTATCAGGATTTAATGATATTATGAGTCAATGAAATATATAGAGACACAACTTTAAATATGTTCCCAACAGTTTTTGGACTGGATTTAATTAGTTTTCTTTTACAGCAAATAGTTAATTTGGCAGTAGATACAGGAAAAATCGCTGTCGCCTTTAAACATTTCCAGACACATTTTCTCACATTTAAGGGAAAATGTTTCAAATGAATGGCTATTTTAGCTTAATTACTGTTTGTTTTACTGTTTTTCAGAGGGTAACACAGATACTGCAGACAAAGGCAGAAAGAGAGAGAATCAACAACTCTGAGAAGGAGAAGATCTCAGCCTGTATGCTGTGGGGACAGGAGAGGAGAACAAAAGATGAGGAGAGAGAAGGATCCAAAGGAGAGAGGACAAGAGGAGAGACTAGGAGTGGACGGAGGAGAGAGGAAGAAGAGAGAGAAGGATCCAAAGGAGGAGAGAGGACAAGAGGAGAGACTAGGAGCGGACGGAGGAGAGAGGAAGAAGAGAGAGGAGGAGCCTAAGGAGGAGAGAGGAGAGGAGAGGAAGAGAGAGAAGAACCCTAAGGAGGAGAGACGAGGAGCCTAAGGAGAAGAGGAGGGGGGTCTAAGGAGGAGAGAGAAGAGAAGAGAAAAGGAGACTAAGGAGGAAGAACCTAAGGAGGAGAGAAGAGGAGTCTAAGGAGGAGAGAGGAGGATCCAAACCCCTTCGGCAACTCTCCACTGTTCTTGAGTCCTGCCCCTTCTTCAAATAACTCACAGGATCTTCCACAGGTGCAGCAGGAGTTTAGGGCAGTTCCTGTAGACTTGATATGAAATACCACTAGGTCCTGAAGCAGAGCTTGCTCACACAGCTGCAGCTCTTCTTCCTTAGGATGTACATCAACTGAGCCAGGTCTATGCGCTTCTCTTCCCCTGCCTGCTTGTAGCGGCGCCTTAGGGTCTTCAGCACCTGATATTGTGGATCCTCACTTGGTTCTGGTTGGCCTTTCTGTTCCTCTTCTCCAAATCTTTGACATGCGAGGCTCACAGTGACTGTTGTCATGGCTTGAAGTTTCCTGTCGACATTTCTCCTCACTGTTGCCTCCAGAATTTGGTCTATATCATTGTCAGACTGCCGTCAGGTCCGTCTGAATGGGGTGCTTATCCTGCCCCCCTCATGGGCTCCCCTGGGGGTATGTTTCCATACGCTTCTCTGTAGCTTGGTTTCCAGTAGTCACCGTGCTTTTCATGGTCGTCAACCAGTCTTACCTGATCGTCACCAATTGAATCAGGTTCTAAGATGTGCAAATACATCTGCTGATCTGCTGGACACATCAACTAAAACAACTTGGCCGCCACCATGTCAAGCACCCCCTCTCCCAGCTCCTAGCCTCTACCTCGACAGACCCAAGGAAAACCTCCATGCCTCCACCTAGCACCTTCATACCAGCCCTCTTCCACTGCAATCCCCCCAGCACCCTGGGGGTGTTGAAACTGTACACCTCTCTCTAAGGAGCCCCTCGTTCTCCTCCCAATTCAACCTGGAGGAGGAGCCAAAGGAGGAGAAAGGAGAGAGAGACGAGAGGGAGAGAGAAGTATGGCGCAGGGAAAGGGTCAAAATTAAGACTACTGAGAAGCCGGCGGAGGCTATATCCCTGCCGAAGCCAGCTACTGATCTGGCCAATGATAAGCCAACGCTGGTAACTGAGAGGCCAGCGGTGGGAAATGAGAAGCCGACTACTCATTCAACCAAGGTGTAGCTCTATTCGTCTTACCTAGCAACCCACTGGATCGGCTACTGGCTTGGCTGGTCATTAGCTTTCGAGGCTGGTGACTAGCACGCCGAGGCTAGCAACCCACTGGATCGGCTACTGGCTTGGCTGGTCATTAGCTTCCGAGGCTGGGAACTAGCACGCCGAGGCTAGCAACTCACTGGATCGGCTACTGGCTTGGCTGGTCATTAGCTTCCGAGGCTAGCAACCGGCTGGGTCAGCTATTGGCTTGGCTGGGAACTAGCACGCCGAGGCTAGCAACCAACTGGATTGGCTACTGGCTTGGCTGGTCATTAGCTTCCGAGGCTAGCAACCGGCTGGATCAGCTATTGGCTTGGCTGGGAAGCTAATGACCAGCCAAGCCAGTCGCTGATCCAGCCGCTTGCTAGCCTCGGCGTGCTAGTTCCCAGCTAAGCCAGTAGCTGATCCAGCCGGTTGCTAGCCTCAGAAGCTAATGACCAGCCAAGCCTGTAGCCGATCCAGTGGGTTGCTAGCCTCGGCGTGCTAGTTCCCAGCCTGGGAAGCTAATGACCAGCCAAGCCAGTAGCCGATCCAGTGGGTTGCTAGCCTCGGCGTGCTAGTCACCAGCCTCGGAAGCTAATGACCAGCCAAGCCAGTAGTCGATCCAGTGGGTTGCTAGGTAAGACGCTTGGAGCTACACCTTGGTCAAATGAGTAGTCGGCTTCTCATTTCCCACCGCTGGCCTCTCAGTTACCAGCGCTGGCTTATCATTGGCCAGATCAGTAGCTGGCTTCGGCAGGGATATAGCCTCCGCCGGCTTCTCAGTAATCTTAATTTTGACCCTTTCCCTGCGCCATAGAGAAGGACCCTAAGGAGAAGAGGTGGGGGTCTAAGGAGGAGAGAGAAGAGGAGACAAAGGGAGCCTAAGGAGGAGAGAAGAGGAGCCCAAGGAGGAGAGAGGAGGATCCAAACCCCTTCAGCAACTCTCCACTGTTCTTGAATCCTGCCCTTCAAATAACTCACAGGATCTTCCACAGGTGCAGCAGGAGTTTAGGGCAGTTCCTGTAGACCTTATATGAAATACCGCTAGGTCCTGAAGCAGAGCTTGCTCACGCTTTGCGGGCAGCCTCTTCAACTTCCCTCAGCTGCAACTCTCCTTCCTTAGGATGCACGTCAACTGAGCCAGGTCTATACGCTTCTCCTCTCCTGCCTGCTTGTACTGGCACCTTAGAGTCTTCAGCTCCTGCCTGATATTGTGGATTCTCACTTGGTTCTTTAAGTAAGGTCCTTTGGGGCCTTTCTGTTCCTCTTCTCCAAATCTTTGACATGCGAGGCTCACAATGACTGTTGTCATGGCTTGAAGTTTCCTGTCGACATTTCTCCTCACTGTTGCCTCCAGAATTTGGTCTATATCACTGTCAGACTGGTTCCACAGTGATGCCACTTGATCCGCTACAGGGTGTCATTTACAACACTTGGAGGTTCCAGGCACTGTGGGGTGACTCCAGGCGTGGCTCCTCATGCATCTCACCAGGTTGGACACTTGTGCATTGTGTTGCCACTGTCCCTATCAAACACTTCATCCTGGATTGGTGGATCTTTAAGGCCCATACATTCTTGCAGATCTTGACACAAGCACACTGCTTGCTTGTCCTCACTTGTCCATTGCCTGGGTCTAGTGCCGTCAGGTCCGTCTGAATGGGGTGCTTTTCCTGCCCCCTTCATGGGCTCCCCTGGGGGTATGTTTCCATAACCTTCTCTGTAGCTTGGTTTCCAGTAGTCACCGTGCTTTTCATGGTCGTCAACCAGTCTTACCTGATCTTCACTGATTGAATCGGGTTCAAAGATGTGCAAATACATCTGCTGATGCTTCTGGACACATCAACTAAAACAACTTGGCTGCCACCATGTCAACCACCCCCTCTCCCAGCTCCTAGCCTCTACCTCGGTTGACCCAAGGAAAATCTCCATGTCTCCACCTAGCACCTTCATGCCAGCCCTCTTCCACTGCAATCCCCCCCAGCACCCTGGGGGTGTTGAAACTGTACACCTCTCTCTATGGAGCGCCATGCTCTCCTCCCAATTCAACCTGGAGGAGGAGCCCTTCTCATATGTGCTCTGTCATTATTATGAGCCCCATCACCTCTTAGGAGGACATTCAAATTGTGTTGTTGATCTTAAAAAAATAAAAAATAATAATAAAAAAAAACCAAGAAGATCTTATCATTTTTACCTTCCACCATCCCCCTCGTAAGATATATGTTATATATTCTATTGTAATTTACTTATTTCCTGATAATATCCTTATTTATTTCATGGTATTAGTTTGCTTTTTCGCACACACAAAACACGTGTTTCCTTCTTGTTATCAAAAAATTATGCTAATGCTAGCATTCTACTGACTTATATCAGTTTCTGTCAAAAGGTGAGTGGCAATGTGCCGTGATGTCTGACCATGGCTTTTATTTCAGCCAGTCAGGGATATGGATTGAAATGTTTGGCAATTCTTTACAACAAATTCGCCACTAATCAGTTTGCCTGAAGATTCTAGTTTTGAAAATAGTATTTGTGATGTGATGGTAAGGGGAGGGGAGGTTTATTAGCCAACTACGCCACCTTGGGAATTTCACAAGATGTTTGATACAACACACTAACACAAGTCTGAAAACCCAAAGTTGTACATAAAAAAAATATTTGTATTTATTAAGAATTAAACAGGAGACTGGAAGGAGCTGGGGATAGACTATGTTATGAAAATGGTAAACAAATAAATAGTTTATTACAATAATTATAAATAATGCAGCATCTTCTGTTCATAATTTTGGATTACTTCAGTCTCAACATAAATCTACAATTGACTAAAAACTATAACATGCTAATAAAACACTGTAGTGGGCTAAGACCCCTTGAGGTTGGTAGTGGGCGGGTACAATACTACAGTACCCACCAGGTCGGCACTCAGCTCCACTGTAGAATAGAACTCAAAATGAAAAACATAACTCCAAAAGGTAAGAGATTAAAAGATATACCAGTGGTTTATAGACAATCTTCTCTCTCTGCACCTTTGCTAACAAGGACAAGAATCACAGTAATCAGCCTAAGGAAATCATGTATGAACCATATATGAATTGGAAATTTGTGTGCATGTTCCACATAAGGGTTGGAACAGGTTTGCCGACTTTCATAGCGATTGGTGAAATTCTGTTTGCGCTTTCCTGGCTCAAATCCTACTTATCCGATAGAACGCATTGTGTCTCACTAAAAATATTATATCTGAACACTCTAAAGTTAACTTTGGCATACTCTGTGCTTTTCTCCATTTACATGCTACCTCTTGGTGAAATTATCCACAGCTATGATATTAAATTTCACTGTTACGTGGATGATACTCAAATTTACATACCCATTACACCTGACGACCATTCACAATTTCCAAACCTAGAATTATGCCTAATCGCTGTCACAAATTGGATGTCACAAAACTTCTTGCTACTAAATGCCAACAAAGGTGACATGCTTTTGTTGCAGACCTTACTTAAAATTTGGGGGATTGCTTAATTACTCAGAGAGAGTCCACCTTCGCAATATCTCGATTTTTTTTCTTCGTTCCCTGCTAAACACGGCGGATGCTGAAACCTTAATATACGCTTTTGTTTCATCAAGACTCGATTATTGTAATGTCTTACTCTCTGGCCTACCTAACTGCAGTACAAAAAAATATACAATTAATGCAAAATGCAGAATACTAACCAGAACTAGAAAATTTGACCACATTACTCCAATCCTGACCTCCCTTCACTGGCTCCCAGTTCAAGCCAGGTCTGACTTCAAGGTGTTATTCGTCATATTTATCTGACCTCATGATCCCCTCCCCCTCATGCCCTCTGATCACAGGACACTGGTTACCTTACTGTCCCTATAATCAAGAAAAAATCAGCAGGCAGTAGAGCGTTCTCCTATCGAGCTCCCTGTCTCTGGAACCAGCTACCTCTTACAGTCAGGGAAGCTAATTCTGTTGAAATCTTCAAAGCTAGACTCAAAACCTATTTATTCTCGCAATCATACAACCTACGATAGCACCGTTGGCTTGGGATCAACAAAGTATATTTTCCCGGGTGCCGGGTAGGTTAGGCTATGTAGAATAGGTAGATTATTTGTCTTACTATAGTGTGTTTTTCGCTATGCTTGTCCTATTTTGTTTTTTTCACCACTGATTTTTTTTGTTAGATCTAGCTAGGCTCATTCTCTGTAAAGTCTTCTGAGACATGCTTGTGATAAAGGGCTATATAAATAAACAAACTTGAAACTTGAACTTGAAAACATGAAGCTCTTGTCTCTGTCCTTCTACCGTATATGTGCCACTCAGACTGTGAAGCCACATTTTGCTGTGAGATGTATTACATTTACAGTGTTGATCTGTTGAAAGTTGCATCTCTAATGTCGGATAAGTATTCCACTAATGTCATCTGACTTCATGATGTGTTAATCTTTAATGAGTATTGTTATTGTTATATTCCACTGGGGTAGATTGTGAATATTTATAGTAGAGAAGTAACGCACACCAAAAAACCTTTTTGTAGAGAGGTGCTGATAATAATAAACATAGATATATACTAGGGGTCCCAGCAAACATTTAGACGTTGATTGACTGTTGTTTGAATGTCCAATCAAGACGTCCCGTTATGGTTAAAAAATAGTTCCAAAATGAAAGTTGTGCTGACGCCTGGGACGTTACCTGGCCATCAGCTTGACGTCCTTCCTGGGCGTCCCAGCAACGTCGAAATATGTTGTTACCACGAACGGGCCTATTCAGCTATTCTGCTAAGGTTTATGTACACAGTGTGCATTCAGCGGATTTATACATCCTATATGTCCAGATTAACAATTTATGGTACATGTTCTGAAATGGTCTAACCATTGACCCGGACATGTTATATGTTTTAACAACGTGTAATTTACATGATAATCCTGATATACTCATACAGAACCACTTTTGGCCAGGGACTGATGTTTGCTGGGTTATTTATATACACTCGTACTAAACAATCATGCAACAACTCTGTCATCGCCATTAATGCATAAACCTTAATTACATTGTTAACATGTCCCGCCCTGACGCCAAGATCCACTTTAAAATCAGTCCCAAAATGATCCAATTAATGTCCTAGTCAGAACTGGATGTCTATATAACATCTTAATGTATCCTCTGGACCTGGGACTACTGGAATCATAACTTTTCTTATAATAAAAAACAAAAACATTAATCCCGACTTTAATTTGGACAATATTTTATTTTTAATACAAACTTGCCAACAGCAACAACTATGAACACAGTACCAAAATATAAATAAAATAAAATAAATTCTGGTCAGTGGTGAACATGTTTTATCTAATGCTCAGTATACAGTTCACACTGTTTTCACAAACTCCTTTTATGCCCACCACCCCCAGCTCTTCCTGGAGCATGTTTGAGGTGTTCCCCAATGGCTGCATCTATGTCATGCTCTGTGGCACTGGAGCTCCACCACTTCACAGCATCTGAAGGAAGAGAAAATAAACATGTTAATACAAAAGTGAAAAAGCAAAAACACAGAAAAATGGTGGTTAATGACAAGCAGCATACTTTTGCTCTGCATGGCACATGGTTGGACACCAGAAGAGGAATAACGTACGTTAGCCAAACGTTTGGCTAGTTAGCTCAAGTCTGCATATTAGTTTTCAGAACCAATTAAAGTCAATGATAGGAAATTTTGATTGAAAACAATATGTTTAAAGTAATCTATGCATAATGAAGACAAACATCCACTGCATGTGCATAGATCTGAGAGAGTCTTTCAAAACAACTGCTAATGGAGCATTAGCCTGCAAGCTAACGTTAGCCATGAAATTAAGTTTCATGGTGGAAATGTTACACTGTGAAAGTTAACTAACGTTACAACTCTGGCATGTACATCAAAAACTTATCGGCGGACAGCTGTCATGTCGGCCAGTGCCTGCAGAATTTCTTTTGAGTCAGTTGAATCTCACAAAATCATACACGGTGTAACGGTACGTGTATTCATCCCGAACCGTCACGGTACGGACGTACCGGTTCGCAAGTTCCACCCGGAAACCTTAAGCTGTAAGCCAACAACAGTTAGCAACATGCCATGCTAAGCCTAGCTCAAGCTACTACTGAGTCAGTCACACTACGGTGAGTGCAAATGAGACACAGGAGCTAGAAGACCTGCCTGCTTCTTTCAAATCAGCTGTGTGGGAAAATGTCCGGTTTCCAGTGAACTACGACAGCAATAGAGAGCGAGTGGTGGATCAGACGAGGACAGCGCGGCTCAGGCGCAGCTGTGGCTCATCTAGAGATTCGGCGTGTCGCCTATTTTTTCCGCGTGACCTGCGCGGTTCTCAGCAAAAATAGACAGATGTTGAGATTGATGTTTGGGATCAAGTTTTCAGGAGCAATTATAAGAGCTTCTGTCTTATCTGCATATCTGCAGATAGGGCTGGAAGGCAGCGCCGCAGCAGCAACGCTGTCTGTGTGGACACCACAGGTGTGCGAGCCGTAGCAGTTCAGTGAGGTAGCCATCAGGCACAGGTAGAGGTAGGCGGTGTGGCCCGGGCGTTATGCATTTGGGGTTTTTTGTTGCTTTTTCCCCGTTGTACCGAACTCGTACCGAACCGTGATGTCCAAACCGTGGTGTGAACCGAACCGTGACTTCTGTGTACCGTTACACCCCTAATATATACACATCAAAAATGCATTGGTCAGTAACATTATAGAATAAATCTGGGCGACCACCTGGAACACTTTTATTTAGCTCCTGCTCAACCAGTACCATCTCAAACTCTCTTAACACCTATTCCTGAGGGCAATCGCCGCTGTGGTAGCTGTAATCAATGTAATTATACTTACCGTTGTAATAGTTTTAAACACCCTCATACAGGCAAAGAGATCCCTATCGAAGGTGCAATTTAATGTCATACAAAGTCGGTCATTTATCTCATCACTTGCCCTTGTGGTAAGTCATATGTAGGCAAGACAAGTAGAGCATTGAAAACTTGTATTGTCGAACATAGAAGCACCATTAGATGTAAAAAAAATATGAATTATCCAGTGGCAGCACATTTTGTTGAATATAATCCTATTTCTTCCTTAAGATATATTGGTATTGAAAAAGTCTCAAATCCTCCAAGCGCTGGTAACCTGGATATTTTACTTTCCAGGAGAGAACATAGTTGGATTCACCGCTTGAACTCTGGCACCTCTTGGATTAAATATAGATTTTCATTTGAAATGTTTCTTGTAATGCATTTTAACCTATTGGACATACAGATCAAGTTATTTTTGATGTTCTCTTTGAATTAATGTTTAAAACTTGTTTCTGTATGTTTATGAAAAATCTAATCAATATATGTAATTTAGCAATTTTTGTATTCTATAATGTTACTGATCAATGTATTTTTGATGTGTATATATCTATGTTTATTATTACATTTCCTGTCATTTTTTGTTAAAAGTAATTTGATTGGCCTGGTGCCTCCTACTTTCCTACTACCCTGAATGCTTTAGCCTGATTACATGATTACCATCAGGTGTTGCTGATCTATATAGTTTACCAGGACTTGGTTGCCTTCACACTTGATCTAGAAGAAGACTGCAAGGCCGAAATGTTATCAATTAAAGAGTATTTTCTATGGAGCTGGAGTGTGCAACACTTTTTCTTCTGTTTTCCCGGTTACCCATGGCCATACACAGACATACCGGTATATAGTTTGTGTTCCTTTGTGTTCAATTGTAATAATGTTGTTAAATAGATTGTGCTGATTTGTGTCTGTAGATAATGCATGATTGACCCAATTCATGCTTTTAAAGACCTCACTTATCTTCAACCAATAGTTAAATGGTCAATATTAGTAATTTAGTGTTCACTAAAGTAAAGTAAAATAATGTTGCAGATTCATGCCTTGTCCACACTAAGCTGGGTAAATTTGAAAATGCCGTTTTCGTGTCGTTTGCATTTCCATTTTCTAAAAGTTTCTCATCTACACTAATATGCAAAAAATATAGAAAAACTGTGAAATCTACCTTATTGAGTGTGTGCAAGCCTCTGACCAAACCATTGATTCTGCAGTTTCACTAATAATTGTCCAATTATTATTTGAGATGCAAAGTTGATAGTTAATTTTATAAGACTGGTATGAGACTAATTTTTTAGATATTGTAGGAATAATTAGTGTTGAAAGTCTTCCATGTCTGTGATCACCCCTGTTGAGCTCTGGGAGGAGCAACAAGCACACACCTGCTGTCTGAGGTCAGCCAGACACAGGTGTGCTCAATCTGCCTTTGAGCCTGAGCTCTCTCATAACTAGGAGGAGAAACCATTGTTCCGTTTGTTCTGCCACCACCCAGACTGGCCTTCCCTTTGTGCTCACCAAGTGCGTCTAAAGTGAGTGATATATGAAGTTGATTGCTTAACCTTTAGCTTATTGGGTTATTGTTTCATTCCTTATCAGTTTGATTATATAATGTGTTTGTATATTTCCATTTATGGCTAATTCCAGTGTTCAGCTGATGTATTGTTTGTTTGGAAATCAGTCTAATTCCATTCAATTCCAACTGAGAATTTGAGTTTATGCATTTGTGTTGAGAAAATATGTGACTGTTTCTAAATGCCATATGGATTTCTCTGTTTGTGTGCTCTATACAGAACCCACTTAATGACGTTAAAGGGAATGTCCAAGCCACAATAAATCTCCTTTTTTGTGGAACCTGCTGTCTCCTCTCCCTAATTCCAGTGCCTCATATCCAACACTGAATGTTCCTAGGCTCCAGCCCTCGCCAATTAGGTCACACCTAAAACAATTAGCCTAACAGTTGTGAACAATTTCTGAACAATTATCATTCTTAATCAGTACCACTGTAGGCAAAGACCACATATTCCTTACATCATTACTGATGTGGGAGAATATCCCCTAAATACTATAGCATTATTATATTGTGTGGCCTGTTCTGGTGCTTGTTGGGTAGACTTGTTTGTCAAGCTGTGGGAGATGGAGCAGCTTCTGTTGTTGACGTTAAGAGCTGAGATAGGGTTTATGGACATTTAGTACATGTAGAAAATAAAGTTATGTGCTTCACATTTCCAAAAGTATTTATAGAGTATAAAAACACATTTGACTCAAGTTTTACAAGTGTCATCAACAGCAGAGATACCACAGTAGTTGACAGCAGAGGTTTCCTTGATCATGTTTATGTTGGTATAGCCGAAGTTATTTTGTGCAAATCAGGAACAATTGCTAAACAAGGCTACTTGTGTGAACAGCTGAAATAAAACAGCAGTGTAAAGAACAGGTATTGTAGCTAATTTTATGTGAAAATTTGTCTAAATTAGGAACAATGTTAAAACAAGGTCACTGTTATGAACAGCACAGAGACCACAGTACAGCTCAAAATGGGTCTGCTAGATACTGTTTAGTCAAAATATGTTTCTGGCAATTAGGAACAATTTCACACTTTTACACACTTGTACTATTACAGTGAACATTGAACTGACCTTATTTAAAGATGAATACAGGTAATCAGAAATGCTAATTAAATTATATCAAAGGAAATAAATAGCAAGATGTATGCTGCCTTGCCTTTACAATCCAATATTGGTGTTCTCTTTTAAAACCAAAATGTGTTTGAAGTGTCATGAAACTGACAAAAAAAGGAAACTAAAGACAGCAATGTGAGATTCATGCTTCTTTTCTATATTTGACTAACAAAACTACTCTGAATGCATTATAAAATCACCATTGGCATAACTGACTTGAGGCTTTAAAAGTGCTAGAGAAAAGCCTCGGGAGAGTCCCAAACACTATGCTTTAGTTGACTGCTGTTATCAATTAGTGAGTGTGTAATTCTAATATGTATTTTGTTATGGTTGTGGTATCGCTGCCAGACATCATGTTTTCAGGAATAATGGTTGCAAGCAGAGAAAACTTGCGGGTTTCCTTTCCTGGACCTTCAATAGTGATGTCAGCTGTACGTTTTTGTTTTTTTGTTGTTTTGTACAGTTGTTTGCATGTGTTGCAAGAGGTAAATTGATGTGATTTTGGGGGTGCACATGTCCATGAAACCTGTGTGCCAGTCACCTCACCAGTAACCAGAGAGGAGTCTTCAGCAATAGTGTCTGCCACCTTGCTGCATTTTGGTTTGTTGATGCTTTTCCATGTTGTGTCAGTTGTTGTTGAGAGACGTGGTTGTGAATTGTACATTGTTGTTGACACATTGTGGATTGTGTACCACTGGTCAATTGTCAGGGTCTCCTCACCTCACATGGAAAGACGGAGGCAGCCAGTGGCGTCCACAACAGCATATTTAGTAGTTGTCATCATCTGGCCACTATTTCTCGCCTCTCCTTGACCATCACAGTGATTATCTGAAAAAAAAAAAAAGCACCGCAAAACATCTGAGCAATGTTAATTTGACTGTAATGAGATTAGGAGGAGATTTGTGTACTCAGTGTTTGTTATAGGTATATGTTCCATTTCAGAATGTGGAGAAGAAAAAACAAATAGGCCTACCAAAAAAAACACGAAGAATAGGCAAGCCAAGTTTAGCTGGAATGCGAATGCAGTGTACACAAATGTCTGTTTTAACAATGGGGAGTCAGTCATTCAGAATGCGTGTACCTTTGTATCAATCGTTATACTCATTTAATGCGAGCATTAGCATTAGAGATCGATTTGGATCCATTTCTTTACACTGAGCAACTTTTGATTTGGTGTATCTGTATAGGAAACACTGCATCTCACTGTCAAAAACACCTGTCAGTACCCGATCCGTACCGGCTGCCCAATCCGTTTACTAGACTAAGTTAGCAAGAGCTAGATTAGCTTTGTTAGGAGTATAGAGCATACAGAATGTGCAAATGGTATATTGGGGCACTTAACCAGTGTCCAGCCTGTAGTGAGGGTGAGTGTGTGTGTGGGGCACTTAATCAGCGTCCAGCCATAAGGGAGTGTGAGGGTTTGTACATACAGAGTTGACTTTCAGGCCCTGCTGATCCCAACACGCTGTGAGGAAAACCTCCATGTTCTCAAACACAAACACGAAGGGGTCCTTAGCTTCAAGGTCCTCTCCCTCCAGTGCCTTCTGCTGGTCCTCTTGATCCATTCGCAGGAAGGTTGGCTCTTTTACCTCTCCTGTGAACACCCCCGGGTTGCTGCGGACCCAGCGGTCCTTTATGATGCTGGGCTCCTCCTTCGACAAAGAAGAAAACCTGAGGTTGGGATTACCCTATAACATCAGCTGTTGGTATGCCATTACCATACGTGAGTAACAACAACAGACAGACAAGCTAGTCAATACATGCAGCGACAAAATGCTGGATGGAAAACTGAAGATGGCTGTCAGGTGAGTGTTGGCCATACCTTCAGTGGGTTACTGCAGGTATGTCTGCAGGGCAGCCTAAGAAGAGGCTCTGGTGTTCCAGCCATCAGTGCCTTTGCCTCCTCTGTCCAAAAGGCAAAGCGCTGTCTATGCCTTTTGAATAATCAAAGTATTTTCCTGTAACCAATGTTTTCCTGTTTAAAAGTTATCCTACCCTTCAATGGAGAACCTCTCCATGAGCTGAACACACCACCACTTGCTAATGGATGGCATGTCACTCTGTAATACACATGTAATGTTGGTGAATTGCTATGCAATTTTTCTGTTCTGTTTCACAATGTAATATTGTGTACACAACATAAGATGAAGACATTTTAATTTACAAAGTGATAGTAGTAGCCAGGTGATTGAACAGAATAAAACAAGAGTAAAGAATAAGTTGAAATGTTTTATATAAGTGATTTTAACATTTGAAATGAAAAACTTTACTGTTTGTAATTAGTAAGTGTTATTGACAAGTCAAGTGTGGGTTGTAAAATGTAAACATGCAAAATGTGAAAATACTAGTACTAGTAGAAGAGCTATATTTTTATCCCATGTTTACAAATGAAAAATCTAAACAAAGCCTTTCAAGTTTCAGAATACATTAATAAGTAGAGTTGTCATGCTGGTACCATTTTTACACTGGTGTTGCTTCCCTGCTCAACACTGGTCATACTGGTTATACTGCCTTTCGCCACTAGAGGACGGTCTAAGCTCTATCAAAGTCATCCTTTGTAGTCAAAAAAAACTTGAAATTCTGTTGTCATTGTATACCATTAGATTGTAGTGGACAAACTGTCACTGTAGGTAAGGACAAATAATTTATCCTATTGGTTCTAATCTGTCATATTAGTGATCAGTATGTTGTTAGTATGTCCAATTATCATTTAGTAACCTAACTTCAACATGGAAGCTCTGAATATGTGGTTTTATAACTGGATTCCAAAATAAGGGTTTTCCTGGTGTGGGGCTAATAACAATGGCGTTGACTCCAAGCATGTGTAGGTGTCAGATAGTGTTTGTGTAGAGCACTATCAGTTTCAGAATGAAAAAATGTGTCACACGCATGCTTTCATCTTAAGGTGAAAGTAACTTTTCGGTTATGTTTGGATTACTCAAAGGGCCTTTAAAGATGTGTTCATAGTTTACCCGTCTTCTTTCTCGAGGTTGATCAATCACTGATGCCAGTGCAGGGATCTTGTTGTTTTCTTCATGTTTCGGCAGACGGGTGAAGGCAGCATTGGCACGACTTCTAATCCGGTTCCGTAGCTGATGATGATGTCCTCTTTTTCAGGTGTTTGTATAGATGGCTTGAGAGTAGGCTGAGTGATTTTCACTGGACTCCTTAAAAGTGAAAAGAGAGTTAAATCATGAGATGAAGTGTATCTTTATTTTTCCTATGGCACAGCTGTCAGATGGCCTCTAGAGGGCGTCTTTGACTGTGAGGTGCAGTGTTTCCCATAGAGAGCCACAACATCAAAAGTTTGGTGAGTGTATTGAAATTGATCTGGTGTCTCCTGGTGTGAACACAAAAGTGAACCTTAACATTCCACAATTTGCTCCAAACTCTGCTGTGTTAATAACATGTCAACAGTGATAACACGTATTTTGCTGCTCTACAGACTTTAATGGTATATAATGTTATGACCTTGAGGTATTTAAGTGGTGTTAGTGGAGTTTGTTAATTTAACTGATTACCGTGTGGCAAAGCTTCAGTGCATGAAGGCGTGCTGTGGGTCTATACAGGATCTGTGATTGTTAAATGTACATGCACACAAACTTCATTTTGATATGGCTGTATAGAATGGATCTGAATATATTCCACATTTTTAGGAAAGACTGCTGATTGTCCGTTTAACAATAAATAATTGTCATTGGTAATAACTTACTTGTGTTCTTCCATTGTTTTGTAGTTGTTATGTTCCTTTTTGTTGAAACAGACAACTGTTCTGTACTGTTCTTGTTCCTGCAGAGTTGCTCTAAAATGCTCTTTTGTTGGGGGACGCCATCTATTGCATATAAGGAAGCAAATACTTAAGTTAGCTTTACATGCATGGGAAACATCACAACAAATTGAAAAAGCTAAAACACAATACAGGGACGTCAACAAAAAAATGAGTGACAGAGGGACAGAGGAAGACAAACTTCAACCTCAAAATGCAAAAGCAGAGAAAATCTTGTGTGATTGCTTGCTGATGGGAGCCTGTAACAGCCCTGGTACAAGATACTCATACAGTAGGGGAGACTGGGGATGGTTGTAACATTTTTTTTTAACATTATATTTATTGATTTTGGCATACAGTCATGAAAACATTGACATTTATGAACTACCTGTGTGTGTCTGTGTATGTGTGTGTGTGTGCCAAGTATGTCACCGTCAGAGTCACAGTGGTGACAGATGTATGTCACTCCTGGAGTGCAGGCTTCGTGGGCCCAGATCGCCCAACCTGTTTAGTGCCACGTTTTGCAATCACTCTGTCTGGGGTTTGCACAGTTGTTATGCCAGTCTCATCGACATTCCAAATGTCGTTTGCAGTTAAATTGTGCCTCCTTATCGCTTCGTCAACTTTTCTGAAAAACATTGCCACGTTGTTTTTATTAAAACTGGTGGCCCGTGCCAGGCTTGTGGCCTCGGCACTCCTAATGGACAGAGTTGGGTTTCTTTTCCCATGGGAAGATTTGTCCCATGACCTTGGATGTTTGCACCCATATTTCACTGCAAGCTAATATGCAAGTTCTCTCACCTGTAATTTCAATCACATAAAAAATGTTCAATATTTTCCCATTATAAAATTTTCATTTTATATTTTACATTGCCACCAATATAAATTGCTAACTTTCCCCTGACTTATCCTTTACCAGTTCCTATCTGCTTACCTCAGGTGGAGACAGTCCATAGTATGCATCAGCAGCCCTCAGCAGATATTCTGTCAATTCCTCCTCTTGTTCATCAGTGAAGACCTTGTTTCCACTATGGTAGCCTACACGTGGAAGTCCCCTTGAAGTCTCCCTTCTCTTCTAACTTCTTTCTCTCTATACAGAATCTGTACAGTGTGACGTGGCATATGCCATACAATTTTGCCACAGATCTGATGGACTTTCCCTGCTCTTTTACATAATTTGATGCTCTCTTCAAAATGTTGAGAGGCACCCCCCTGTCAGTCTTTCTCTTCCAAGACCTGAAATTCAAAGAAAACATATAAATACAAATAAAATTTTGCGTGGGGTAGGTTGTAACATTTTCTCACATGTTGGTACAACTAACCCAGACTCTTGTAGCCATGAACTAGCTTACCTTACAGCTAACAGCTAAAACATTAGCACTAACAACTTGCATGAAAGATATCTACTTTTTTCCTTATAAACTTGGCTGTGTCAGTCACAGGGTGCTACTTCCTCACATGAGGAATAAGGACTAAACTGAGCATGTGCAGAGTGAATCAGGTGATTCGTAGCTTGTTCCTGATTGGAGAAATTGAAAGTGTTACAACTATCCCCTCTTAAAACCATCCCCGGTCTCCCCTACTTTCTGTTTTTTCTGGGTCTTGGACATACATCTATTCACCTTGTTCCTCCTTTGGTTGTCCTTCATGGAGCCAGCTGGATGCTCCTATTTCTAAAACCTAATTCTCTCTCAGAATTCAAGGAAATGCACCTGCAGTGTTTAATTTGTTATTTTGCTAGTATCGACAGGTCAGAGGAGGTTGAAGTATTGTCAATCATTTTTGTAAGAGAGTGCTTTAATCAAAGTTAAAAGCCCATTTAAAAGTCAAAGCTAGCTCTCATACTTCTAGTCCACTAATAAGACTTTGTACACCTGTGTGGCAGGAACGTCCCAAGCCTGCCACTAGGGAATATGTATTGATGTTTGATCAATATGTAGGTCAAACATGATTCAAAGTAGAAGACTATATACAAAATATCTAGAAACATACAAATATGGTATCAAAATAAAAAGGCACATTTGAACAGAATATAAATCAATATAAAATGTTAAATAGACCCAAATACGCCATTTTCCACCATGCAAGCTTCTTTTTTGACACAGTACTTCCATAATAGCAACAACAGCATCAACAGCAGCAAAACCAAACCCCTGATGAAGCCATATATGCCAATAGACATATATATTTTTTTGTCTTAAGCCTCTCCAATTAAAGGATTTTTAACATTCAAACCCACATGAGTGCCTGGACTTGGATTTTTTCTGCCAGGAGAACACATTGTGGTCATAACATTTATTTTCTTTGTTTCCAGTGCAGTTCTTGGCCCCCAAGAGCAGCTGTGGTTGTTAGGGAATCCCTAGACAGCCCTAGCGCTTTCCTCTTCGATGATTTATTGAGTGAAATAATATTACAGTAGATGGACACAATACATTATGTATTTGTCAATGGGAACATGAGCCAGCAGGCTTGGCCAGCAGGGGCGCTGTTGTCACCATCACTTCGTTGTGTTTGCTGTTACCACGGCAACTGGAAAGCAACTCCGGTAACATTTTGACCAGCTCAGTGGTGTCCATGTGAGGCTCAAGGGCTGTTGCAATGCAAAAATAATAATAATTGTAATAATAATTATAGAGCTGGAGACCCAAAAGTGATATTTTTCATTTGAAAATGTTGGCTAGTCAAAGAACAAAGCCTCAATGTCGGGAATTCAATGGACCAACGCCTCATGCTGCCGCTGTGGTGAGTGACTAAATGTTCTGACTGCTTCCAGTGTCATGAAGTTGTGGCAAACTTATATTTGTAAGTAGATAACGTTAATTAACGTTAAATGTTAATTACGTTTTAAGCCCAGCATAATTAAAACGCCACAATTTCCACAATTTTGTTGTCCAAATAAAGAGTCGTAGCTTGCTGAAGCTAACTTAGAGCTTAAATTCTAGTAACGTTAGCTGTCTTGTTTTAGCTAATGTTCGCTCATCCTACACTGTAAAAACTCATAGTGCCATTTAGTGAAATCAACTCATCTTTAGCCATTAACACAATGTATATAGATGTGTTTGTCAATTTCAACTTAAAAGCGCTAGTTATGAGCTTCATGACTTAAAATTACGAGTTGAACAGTGTTGAGTTTAGTGAATGCTTTATAAGGTGGTCTACCTTATAAAGCATAGTGAATGCTTATAAAGCATTTACTAAACTCAACACTGTTAGTTTATTAGCAGACCTCCCAGTATGCATCACATTCGGTTTAACTCTCCAGAAACTCTTCCTTCTTCTGGTTTGAATGAAGTTACAGGATAGAGACTTGTTATGTATGTATGTTTGGTGAATCATAGGTCAATTAAAAAAAACCCAAAAAAAACCAAACATAAAATTTACTATCTATCTTATCTATGTATCTGGGAATTCACATTCAAGTAAGTCTCTCTGATGCACATGGCAAGTACAATCCACTACAAGTAAGTGTATTGCAGCTGCATACTATATGCTGAGCCTTGTGAAAAAATAAATAACACTGGATTTCAGTTAATCAATTAATGCATTCAACTTGGAAACACAAATCAGCATGACTAGACATTTGTTGATTGAACTTATTGTCTTAAGTTCACTCAGTTAGCTTTTCTACATTACACCAACTAATGATCTTTGACCTAACTATTCAGTACTACTTCAGTCAACTCACAATTTTAAGGCAGCAAGGAAACTTGTTTTTAAGTTGAACTGCCTTAATATTTTTTGCAGTGTATCCTAGCTGTCAAAAACACTAAATAAAAGTCCAAACATCACTGAAATGTAATTATTTGTGTACTTGCTACTTCTCTATCAAAGAGAGCGAAGTTCCCCTCATCCAGGCCTCCAGACTACCTCATTCTGGACAGGAGGAGACAGGAGGACGCCAGAGACAAGGTGCTGGAGTTCACCAAGTACCAGCAGACCTGCGACTTGAGAACCACGTGGCAGAAGAGGACCGACCGCCGCATCGTCGTAGGGACTATAGAGAGACAAGTCAAAGATGCTATGAACCAATATGAGATGAGCATCGATGAGCGGAGGGACAGGTGTGTCTCTGAACAGTCGCATTCATTTCATTTGCCATTCTAAAGTTTCTTATAATTTACCTGTCAACTGTTCGCCTGTTTCCTCAAGGCTGCGCGGTATGCTGGAGGCCGAGGAGCAGCAACTCATTAGAGAGATAGAGGACAAGAAGGAGACCGTGCTGGAAAGGCAAGCGAAGATGCGAGAACGAGCCAAGACGCTGAAGGAAAGGCGGGAGAGTGAAAGACAGCAGCTGGTCGCGGACAAGCTGGAGCAACTATTCAGGTAGAAGCCTACTTTTGAATTGGAATTGTTCAGCAAGAGGTTTTTTTTGCGTTTGTTGAGTGACATACGACCTTTCCAGAGAGCGGAGCGAGGAGCTGCGGGCCATCCAGACCAAGCGCAGGGAGGCGGAGGTGTGCGCGGAGCGCGCCACGCAGCTGCGGAGCCGGCAGGAGCAGCGGCAGCGGCGGGAGGAGGAGGAGAGGCTGTTCGCTGAGCTGTGGGACGCTGACCGGCAAGCGAAAGAGGAGCGAGAGAGCCAGGACCTGCAGAGGCAGCAGCGGAGCAACACGGAGCAGCTGGGCTACCTGAGGGCTCAGACGGAGGCCGCCGAGCAGCAGAGACGACAGGCCAAGCAGCTCAAAGAGGAGGAGGCCCAGCTTCTGGTGGGCAGTGTTTGACATTATGATGAACGCATACTTAGGAATAGTAATAATACATACAAACAAAAGGACAATCCAGGCCACTCCAAATATAAAAATATAACCACGAGGAAGGAAATATTTAAAAAGCCACTGTAGGCCTTCTTCAGGGCTTTAAACACAGACAACACGGGTGTGGCCTCACCTATATAATAGCAACAGCCAATGGGAGGCAGTCACATGACCCGGATAATAATAACATGACAGGTGAAACAAATTGAAAATAATGAAAAAAAATATATAAATAAAACGAAATAACACGAGATGAGATTACACAGAAATATCACATAAATAGGAAATAGGTACCCATATATAGGTTTTTCATAGGCTGTGAGAAAAATGACAGAAAACATGTGAAGTCTATATCCTCACTGAGACCAGGATACTGTAACGCATCCAGTCGATGGATCCAAAAAGCTTCCCTTTGGTTAAGTTTCCGTATTCTGTCACCACGTTGTCTGTGTTTAAAGCCCTGAAGAAGACCTACAGTGGTCGAAACATGTTGGCTTTTTTAATGATTTAGCCACTACAATAAAGGCTTTTTAAATATTTTCCTTCCTCGCGGTTATATTTTTATATTTGGAGTGCCTGGATTGTCCTTTTGTTTGTAGCACTCTTTTTTTCCCCGTTTTCCACATTTTTGATCCTAGTTTGACAATATAGAGCAACCAGTCGTTTCCTTTTTTTTTTCCTAATAATAATCCATACTTTTATATATATCTTACCTCCCTCTTCTTTTGTGCTTCGCCCAGCGGGAGCAGAGGGAGATGCTGCGGCTGAAGGAGCAGCGCGAGCAGCAGCAGAAGCTCCGGGGCCAGGAGACCCGGCGCAGGCAGCTGGATCACTGTCTGCGGCTGAAGATGAAGCGGCTGGCCCGGGAGCAGCAGGACGAGCTGGAGCTGGACATGAGCATCCTGCGGCAACTGCTGACCGAGGAGAAGGACGAGAAACAGGATGCCGCCCAGAGGAAGGTGGGGGAAATCAGACTAGGGGACCGCCAGGGGTCCTTGAGGGGGCTTCCAGGGGGTCCGCAGCAAATTGATGAATTAGTAAACTTCAGCGTTATTTCATTTACAAGAAGTGAACACAATTAGAGAATGTAGAAGAATGACTGTTTTATAGTTTCTCTGTTATCTCTCTACCTACAATACAGATAGTCATGGAATTCTGGACAAAATCACATCTAACTCAGATATTTTCAGATTTTGTTCCGAGAGAAAAACTCCAATCAAATGGGGGTCTGTGGCTCTAATGTGGACTAAATTAGGGGTCCTTGATATGAAAAAGGTTGAGAATCACTGGACTAGACTAAGACTAGACTAGACTTTAGTTGCCATACAACCAGCAAAAGTGGGTTGACTTATAACCGGTGACTGCTGGCCAGTAGATGGCCCCAGAGTGCCAACGTTTTGAAATGTATTGAAGATTATGGGCATAGTTTGTAAATGAATGAATGAATCAGTCTCCATTTCAGTCAGTGAAGCCTCTCTTATAGGCAGCTTATATCATGGTTTTGTGAGAATAAAGTTGCTCATGTTCACAGATACTGAAGTGAGAATATTTGAAAAGTTCAGTCAACTGAGCAGCTACTGTGTGTGTGTGTGTGTGTGTGTGTGTGTGTGTTTTTCAGATCTTGCTGCGCGACGAGCAGCAAAAGTACCGGCAGTACTTGGCCGACGAGCTGGAGAGGCAGAAGAGACAGGAGGAAGAGACGGAGCAGCTGATAGAGGCCGAGCTGAAAGAGACCTGGGCAAAAAGGGAGGAGAAGAGCCAGATGCAGCGGGAGGCCAGGAACCGTCTGATGAAGGACGTGATGGAGACTCGCCACCTGCAGATCCAGCAGAAACGTAAGAAGAAGAAGAAGAACGTGGCAGATGGTTTTAGTTGTGTTTGTATAGCATCGCACTCCATCCTGGACTTTTAGCATTTACATGGGTTGACTGTGTGGGTGTGTGTGTGTTGCAGTGGATCTGAACATGCAAAAACAAGTTCAGCTGGCCAAGGAGAGAGACGAGTTGAACAAAACCATCGAGGGGATAAAAGTATTGGATGAGGAGCAGAAAAGACGGTATGTGACAAAAATCTTAGAAGTGCAAGACGCTCTCCCTTGTCTCTACGAACCAGTCGTACCCTTGAAACAACCTTACATTTTCATTCATTTACATGAATTCACCCCTTAATCCATGCAAAATCCCCTTAAAATTCATTAAGGGAGTTATTAATGGAGGAGGCCCCATCAAAACCTCCTTAAACACCCCCTTAATCTTGACTCCTTACTTTCTGATTTAATGAAAAATTCAGGAACTTTTCCATTAATTTCCACTTAATAACCCTGTAAACCTGCACAAAAGGCATGAAAAAATCCCTTAATTACTAGTGTCTCTGTGAATAAACCCATGAATAAATCCCTTATAAACCCATGCTTCTAACCTAACTTTATTAAAGCTATGTTATTTTTGAATGTAATCTTTACGTAATAGAGAAACGAAGGACGTTCCAGGTATTTGTTGTGGTCCGTCCTTGCAGGCACAAACAGACGTGCCAAGCGTACCAAGCGGACCTGCAGGCCCAGATGATGCACCAGCAGCAGCTGCGGTCGGAGGAGAAGGCCCAGGCGGAGAGGGAGCACCGGCGGGGCCTGGCCGCGCAGGAGGAGTACGAGAAGAAGAAGCAGGAGATCCTCTCCAGACCCGGGTCCCACACCACGGCCGTTCACCCCTTCAGGAGAACGGAGGGCTCCGGGTCCAGCGCCAGACGCCAGCTCAGCCTCACCGAATCAGGCTGAGTGACTTTATGTCTGGCCCAGGAGATTAATCACATAATTACATCACACATGGAATAGACACACACACTTAGTTGCAAAAAAAACACACATATCTTGCCACTATTGTTCTTATTCTAAGACATTCTGAATAGAAATAAAATATGTTTACGCAAATCTACGACTTTCAGAACTAATTTTATATCTGTGCCTGGACTGTTTTCCTTGTTGACCAATGCCAGATCAGGTTTTTCTGTTAAACAGAGCTTTATATCAATTTAATCATATGTTCATAAATTGACATATAAATACAGCTGTTGGCAAAGACAGGTATAACTTGGGTAATACAGAATTTACCGAGGGTGGAGGTGGGATCCACATTGCACAAAGTCTGCTTGTTTGTTTATTGAGTAAGAAGCACCATTAGGTCATCATTATCCCTTTTTTCCCTGCAAAACTATGCTTGGAATTCAACATGCAACAAATGAAAGTGTCTGTATTTGGAGCTGGATTGACATCATTTTGTGTCATCTGACTTTTTAATATGGTTTTTGCCACTGTCTGTTGTGATTCTGTATCTGGGATTCGCTACATGCTTTTCCTTTCAGATAAACAGATGACAGTCGGTGTGATGAAACGCTCTGTACATAACAGCGTGATCTGGGAACACCCAGAGGCTTAGTCATGCTAACACCTTAGTTGTGTCTCCAAAGCAATTCACTAACACCTGCCCCAACATCAATGACACACTGATTTACTTACCATGACTTACCATGACTTACCATGGAAAATGTTGCACAAGCGCTAAATAACTGTATCCAACACAGTAACCAACCAATACTGTTTTATCTTTCTTGACTGAACCATTGTGATTATTTTCTTTACCTCTTTTCTCTGTAAAAGGTGAATTAAAATCATTTGGAACACGTGTTAGAAAGTGTCACGTGTCATGGTAGTGGCAAAATGGCAATGCCTATAATGGGTGGACCAGTTGGCCTTTATAGTCCATGGCGTCTTGTCAGATTCATTAAGCTGGCAAACTCAGTCAACACCCCATACCAGCAGAAGGAGTGGTTTGGGAGTGGAGGCATTAACTGATGTAGGAGTAATGCTTTTGCTCAGACAAGTCTTGAGATATTCAAGCCGAATGCAGTCAGGAATGATTTGAGTGCAGCACACTATGGAACAGGAAAGCCTTCTTTTAGCAACTAACTAAACGTCAACTAACTATCAAAGGATCTACTATTGAAAACCTTACTAAGAAGATGACGGACTATTACCCTTACACCAAGGTAAATTGAGCTTTATCAAGTAGGAACTTAAGCTACAATTTGATCAACAACCAGAATACAGTATGTACCAACAAATACTCGATGGGCAGAAAATAAGCAGGTCTGTAATGATTATTGTGGGTTAATGTCCAAGTAAGAAAACTATTCTGTATAACATGCAATCCACTATCAGCATGTCCTGTCAAAGATTACACAATGTCATTGATAAGATTTCTCTCCTTGAAACTTCTCATTGAAGGCCTTAATCCTGTGAGGGGAAGCAGGTTTAGTACTCATTTAACTTTCACGGAATCCTCTGTAGGAGTCAGATGTGCCGAAACATATTCACAACTTTTAGACTAATGAATTGTTGATGTTAATAGTAAGGGAACTACTTATGAAGGGATGTTGTGGAGGAGGGTAAACCCCACCTGAACTTAGTTTAGTTTAGAGTTTATACAGTTCTAGCCTGACATTTTTAGGATGTAAATTCTATTATAAATTCCTAGTAGGTCACATCTTAGTAAGTAGTAAAAAGTGATATAAGGATAGGAAAAAAACATGCTTTTATCAAAATATGGTTGTTTTTTGTTTTCAATGCTGGCTGCTTCATGGTTTGCTCACCTTTTTATTGATCAAGCTGCATCCCTGTATTTATGTATTTATTAAATACATAATTGCATTATACAAACCTGGCTTTACCTGCCTACAGGAACCCAGGTAGTAGGCTCGGTGTAGTGTGTATGGTGCAATGCTCTGCTAATCCAGTTGGTGTCTGGGTGTACAGTATAGAAAGCTGGCTGTAGCCCAGGAAACTGCCACTCAAACGGGGTCTATGGAAAGGATACCACTGGCAGGAAGTAGAGGGAAGCTATCTTACTCTGATTTTTATCTGTGGTGTTAATACTACCTTCTTCATGGACTATAATCCGTGTTTTTCAATATTTTGCTGCTGTCGGATGTAAATGCGCGTAACTGAAACACAAGACAACATAATTAGGCTAGCTGAGGGAACACCTGCCGTCACCAGGAACAAGGGGCTTTGGATATAGTTAACCTCGACGTAACACGAAAGTCTGCTGGGCGCCTGGTTATGGAGATATGCGGACTATGACAGCCTGTCAAAATTTTGAACTTGTTTCGAAGACACAAAAACTTTAGGAGAAGCCGATAACTAGGTGTTTTTAAATGGCAACGGCGCGACTGGCGTAGTTCACGCGTACCGGGAGGGGAGACGAGCTGGACGATGTCTGTGAACGAGTTGTACACAAAGGTGAGTTGGGCTGTTGCATTTTAGGCTCGGAGACATTTTACTTGCCAAACAACTATGTTGACCTCCATACAGTTTACGCGATAAGCTCCTAAAACGGCTTTGGAGAGACTGGATACCTGTGTCCCGCTGCTGGAGAGCGACAGGGCTGACAGTAGCAGCTACAGTATGGAGACAAATGTAGTCCAAACTCCATTCAAAAAATCTGGCGATTTAATGGTGGCTTGCTTATCGGCAAATGTATTTAACTCGTTAAACATGACTGAATACCTGTTATTGATCGTTAAGATCCACTTGTCTTAAATTCGGCGCACATCCAATCCACCAAGCAGTAGTTTATTTCAATTACATTTCAACTTTTAGTAACTGGTTCACCTGTCCTACATTGTATTCCAGGAGAATACAGCGTTGTGAGCGTTAGCGGCTAGTGGGAGCAATTTGCAAGTTGAAATGCTATTGTAATAACAGCTGCATGGTGTATTATCGATATGCCGAATTTACCAGAAGACCCTACAGATGCAGAAAATGTCTTAAAACATGCTGTAACAAGTATGTGTCTTTGCCGTTAAGCGAGGCAGCAGGTGTTTGAATTGAGTTTGGCGAGAGAACGGCAGGAATCGAGGCTGGGCGGACAGGTGCAAGAGCCTCGAAGTTTACTTCCATGATCCCAGCATGTTGTCTGCTAGGGAGGGATATTTCATAATCGCAAAATGTAACTGATTTGTCTGCAGATAGCCCGTAAGTGTGATAGATGACTTATTCACATAGTAACCTTATTATTGCTTTACAGTATAGCATAACCGTACGTTTCAAATATTTAGGCTAACTTGAAAAAAACTGAAATAGGCCAGCCTACTAGAATAGCCGGCTATGGTCTGGTTTTAGTGAAACTATTAAAGAACGGTTTAGAATAATGGATTCATATGTTTTGGTTTCAGAGTGAGCAGACATAATTTTGCTTTCTGAAAAGGATGTAGGCTGTGATTGATAACACAGACTTTGAATGGTAGAAGCTCTGGAAGTTGGACAGCTGAGTATTTGTTCTCACACAGCCATCATATAAGCTGTCTGTTAGAGACACTTTCTGGAGAAGCTCCTTTGACCATAAATTGGGGACTGTCGTTGTGTACTACATTAACAGTTCTGAACCAAAAAGTGTGCCTGTAAAATAACCCTTGGTACTGTTACAGTCTACACAACTTCATTCTCCCATTCACTGCCAGTGCCAGCTCCAGCATTCATCTCTTGAATGAATGCCTTAGCATCTGTTTCCAGCATTGGGGAGGCTTGTTCACTTTCACAAATTTATACTGAACTGTCTAAGACCTAAAGATTTCATAGTGGAGTTTGCAGTGGGCTTTAATTGAATAGAGACTCATGAAAGTAAACAATACATTTAGACCAAATTGTGAGGGTGCTGATGTGTGTAGCATTAATTTTAAGAATAGTGTTTATTGTACAAATTGTTTGTAGCAATACACAATGTAGTCTATCAGGTTTCATTATTCTTTCATCTGAACTCTAAGATATCGTGCAACATATTGTATCTTTTCTTTGCAATTGCCTTTTCCTTATATCAGGCCTTCAAAATTGATTACAGTAACTTCATATTTTCCATTTTCACTATTACTAGCAAAATGTGAATTTTAGAACAAAAAGATTTTCCAGATGATGGCTGGTTTCCTAGGACAGTGGCTGGTAGGATATACAGACTAGGCCCAGATAAAATCAACAAGTACTTGGTTGGTGGTTGCTGGTGTTAAACCTCTTGCCTCTTTCTTGCACTTCCTTCTAGGGACACTCTGCTAATAAACTGTCAGGGACCTATAAGTAACTAACCACTGTTAACTAGTTGGTTGTTTAAGTCAGTTGTTTAGTTTTTACACATTTAATTAGGCCAGACAGCAAATAAAGTTCTTCAGGAGAATATCTGAATGATGTCAAACTATTTCTTCTCATTGTGTATTGAGCTGTGTATTGAGGATTTGTGCTAGGATTACCATAAGTGATGTAGGCTGACATGACAAAAGAGCAGAAGACAATGAGGCACACCTTATTCTTAAAATAGCTTATCTGTTCCTTTATTGCACTTGTACTAGTCATTTCTATTCTGATCTTCCTCCCACGGCTGCCCGTGTCTCACCACAGTGTTGTCTTTACAATGCATTACATGGCCTTAATCACTTGATGATATAGATGTAGCTTTGATTTAGATTGCAGCGTTGAAATCCCAGTGCCCAGATACTGTAGTCAAGTGCATTAAGTAGGGCCACTTAATTCCTCCCACCCCCTGTGAAGCCAAATAATCCAGAGTGGGAAGCCAAGAAGGCAAATCCTACAGCTCCATCTGGTTTGTGTTACATGACTGAAGTCAGCTGTGTCATGGGTTCCTCTGTCTTGGAGCCCTGGATGTCTTCACTACAGCAGAGAGCAAACTGGCAAAAAAAAAACAACAACTTTAATTTATGATTAACCAGTGCCAGATTATGCTGTAATCATGTTCTAGCCGTTGTGTTGTTGTGGCCTGCAGCTCATACTGGTACAGTCTCATGTGTGTGTGTGTGTGTGATTTGAAGACTCGGTTTAGCTTGCTTTGGCGTTATAGACACACTTGGACGTTCCTTGTGTTTGTTCTGCAGGTGGAATGCTGTTGCTTTGAGACAGGCTGCGGGTCTTGCAGAGCAGGATTAGCCTGAGTCGCCGCCAACCCCCTCTGTTGTGGCTGAGGTGGGCGGGGGGTCTGCCAGTGAATCCCAGAGTGACTGTAGTCATTCAGGCATTGTTTGTGGTCCTCATGGGATTATGCTTTCTAGATCTGTTTGTTGTCATGCTCACCATTACACGACAAAGCTGTAGTTTTACTGTCGCCTTGTTTAAAGTATTATCTCATTAGCACAGTCATAAATGGGTTATTCTCTTGTTACTATTTTAAAATGCAAGTTATTACATACATTGTACCAATTTATAAATGATGTTTTCCTGGGGTGTCGTTAGAATAATGGAAATGGACTGTGACAGTTTCAACATTAATATCACATTGTGTTCCTCAGGAATAGAACTGGGAAGAAGCTTATAAACAAGTCTGGTGTCTTTTGGAAATTGTGCTTATAGCTGTGTGTGTGCGTGTGTGTGTGTGTGTACGCAAATGCGTATTTGGTGAGTACTTTTATATACTTATGGTATTCTGGTGCCTCATGTATAAACTCTGGACTTTTCATTCTACCCATAAACGCAAATGAGGACACCCACTTGATATATACCTAAAAAGTATTATGCTGTATAAAACCTTGTGTATGTCTACTATACAAGTCCCGCTTTATAAATCCTAGTTAACTTGTACACATGTGAACGACTCACAAAAACACCCATTAACTCCCACATTTGGCCATAAATAGCCTAGTTGTTTGAATACCAAATATTCACCTGCTTTGCATTTAATTTCTCATTGAACTCATTTATCCTTGATAAGAAAACGGCAAAAGGAAATTAAAGACAAAACAAATAGAAACATATCTTTGCTATGAAGTTTATTGTGCATAAGATTAACTGTGTCCAAAAATAGGCCAATGGTATTATTTGAAGGCATTAGTATCAGCAATACTAAGAAAATGAAGTATTAAATAAAATGGCAAGAAGTTATGTGATGCAGAAAACTTCTGAAGGTTCTGTACCTACAAAAGATGTAAATGATGGCGGAATGTATTTCTCTTGTTTCTGTTGAAAACCAATAAAATTCTGTTTAAAAAAAAAAAAAAGATGTAAAATGATCAGTGTTATAAGCTAATCTAAATACACTCTAGTTGCAGGAAATTTTGTTTCTGGGAAATTCTGCTACTGCCAAATTGTGCCAATTGCCAAAGCAGCCACTGTGCAGCATTTTAACACATCACACTTACAGTGATTTCAGCAGACCTTTTCCCAACAACGTCAGGGTGCACTTCTTGTAAAGTATCTTGGATGTAATTCTTATATTTTCTACATTTCAAAGAGATAGAACAGAGCATTGGACTGCATCAAAAGTCTGTGCAATAATCAATCCTGTAGGTCACAAAGACTAGACAACACTTTCCAAAGTGGTCCTGGTGTATGAAAAATATATGCTTATGTTTTATCAAGGAGTTAATGAAAACACAGATTATAATGAGGCAAATGATTGATGATTACAATCTTGCGACTTAAATTAATTACATTATAAGCAGTGTCACAATGCCCACACCTACAGTGAAAGTATAGCCTAGTCTAGATAAGGCTCACTGTGAAATACAATTTGAAATACAATCCTTACCCCGCTTCCTCATAATCATTTCATTAATTCCTTATTATCTCATATGCCATAACATCAGTGACTTCAAACTGAACACTTTGTGGCATCCATACTTTTTGTGCGTACACTGCCATTTTACTGTGCTACATTTTCCTTCTAATGACTTGAAGGCCACAGAAAGGATGACTGTAATGTTGATGTCACACCCACTGTATTGTGCAGAGTGACAAAATGGTGTTAATAGTTAAACCATCTACTTTGTTTACATTGTGCCATTTATGATTTATGTAAAACCTTTTGCATTTTGTGTTGGCTTATGGTTGTATTGTGTATTGTGTTGTGTTCTACCACAGATGAAGCTGTGGGTTATCAGGCTTGGCTGCAGATGTCAGTTGTGTCCGAAGTCTTTATTGCAGTAAATATTCACAAAGGTCTTTCAATATAGCCTAACTGTTATCTTACGGTTTTGTAATATTTCTCTTGCCTCCCTCCACAGGGAGGTCAGAGGTCACGGTCAGTTACAGACCAGCAGGACTCAGTGTCTTGCTCAAGGACACTTCACTTAATCACTATGCCACCTTGAAGTGGCTTTATTCTGATGAAACTGACCTATGGCTCCGCTTTTTTCACTGTGCATTTCTGGCACCAAAACCCCCGTCCCTGTCATTTATTGAGCTTTCCCTTTTCACCCGAGAGCCACGCAGATCAAAGTTCCTCGATAGGCAGAGAGCTCTGGCTTCCTGTCGGGACGCACCCAGTTTTCACCTGGGGCTGATCTCATTGTGCTGACACATCGCTGGGCGGAGACTCGCGAGTGCTGGAGCGGAAGGCTGCAGCACCTGAAGCTCCCTGTCTGTGTGCTTTTCCACTCGCAAGCTAAAACAAGGGTCTTTAGGGAAACCCGAGACACATCTATACAGTTTCACCGCTCTGTCATCATCCATTCACGCGCTCTCATGGCCTGATAACCTAGACCAGTAAAAGGATTAGGAAATGCCTTACCTTTTTTCTTTGAACATCTATAGCAGCTAATTATAATTCACCAAAAGCAACATGATCACCAATGTGGTCTATGCAAGGATTTAGAATCTTTGAACATGATGGCAATATAGTAAAAGTATGTTGTATTTAATGTATTTTTACATATTCCCTTTTCAGTATTGTTGTCATAAACTAATGAAGCTGACGTGGACATACGGCAAGCCGAGAGTTCCTTTCTCTCTGTTAGGTGTTACGCAACAGCATGACTTCATCAGCACGCTTGTCTTTCATACTAAACCTGTAGAGCAACTTTTCCCCTGCCGTTACTCTAGTTCCCACCTCCACTACCATTTAACCATCTGGCTCCCCACCCAGAATTCCACATGCAGTCAACAGATTACTGCTGCTGCTTTGAGATTGTTAACTAATTGTTTCTGAACCGACCACTTTCACTGTATATAGCCTATTCTTTCTCTTGGGCTTCACGTTTTCATTGGACCTTTTCTTATTTCTTTCTCTAAGGCAGTGATGTAGTGAGTTAGGCCTTTTGAGGACAAGACAAAAATAGCAATGTTACAGTCTGATCATCAGTGTTTTCCAGTTGAGGATATAAATATCTAAGCATTGCTGTCTACTGGAACCTTATCAATCAAGAAGACCTGACTGTACTGACATCACCTTTTTATGAAGTCCACTGGGTGTATGATAAGGCATATGAAAGGGGAGTGAGAGCAAAAAGCAAAGACAATGAAAAGAGACACATTAATTAGTAGTCCAAGCTATGTGACACTCATCACGGTGCCATGTAGCCTAGTTTTTTATGAAGGCTATATTCAACAATAAACAAAGCTATCTCTCTTTTCACTTCCTATCAAAGACAGCTTCCCATTTGCTGAAATGTGAAGAATGTATTTAACTCAGTGTGCCTACTGTCCAATACAGCAGAGATTTTCTTGTTACTGGGGAACAGAATTTCATAAAAGTTGCTATAATAGCAATAATTCTTTTACTATACAGAGGTGAGACACAGAGAAAATGTGTTCTGACAGCTTGATCAGCAGTTTGATCCACTGTCGCCAGTCTGATTCTCTGATTTCATTTGGCTGGGGATCAATTATCTCAGCAGAGTCAGAGAGAATAAATCGATTTTGTGGTGTAGCCTGTGATGAGGTTGGAGAAATTTAGGCTAGTTAGTGGAGTGTATGTTAAGTGTTGTCTTGCTGGAAGTTGCTGGAACAAGGAAGAGTCATTCTTTAATGTTTTAAAGGTTGTATTCTTCACCAAATCACAGCATCTTTGTGTTCTATATTCTGTTAACCAGTTCACAATTTATTTTATGCTGCTCAACAGCATGTACTGATTGGGATATTTAGTGAACTTTAGTTTTGTAGTCTTGCCCTGATACAGGCAGCTCAACCATAGGACATGTAATCTACTTCATGTAACCCATTATGATGGTAATTAGATGAGACAGTGGGGCATCCACACCCAGGACAGTATTCAAGTTTGTGCATTTATTGGCGACCTAGTTGCTATTAAAACCCTATTAAAGTCTCTATCATTAGCCGTTTAGTGCAGAAACAGGAAAAGGAAATACCACCCATTGTGTTTTGTATTGCATATGAAAACTTAAGCCTAACTTTCAAAGCTTTCTCAAAGTTTTCCCTCCGCTCGCTGTGTCCCAATTACTGTTTGATTGTGTTTCATGCAGAGACGCTCTATATCCAGAGGACAGGCTGCGCTGCCATTGGACAGTTTCAGACAGTGTCCCAGATAAACAGAGACAACAGACATGAGGATCCCCTCTGCTGATGTATTTCAATATTATATTAGAGGGCTTATCTAATTGGCTGGACTAGAAAATTAGCAAGCAGCAATGTGAGATATTTTTATTCACGGTCTGTGCATATTGAGGACACAGACAATATCCAAGATCTCCATGCAAGCTCAAGATGACAGACGATGAGAGACAGTTTCAGATGGGATGTTCCAAAGGAAGCCTAGCTAACCAGGCTAATTAAGCATTTAGGCTTAAATTTGAAGTCCAACATTTTATCAGTCTGTGCCTTTCCCTAAATGTCCAGCATAACACAAATGACACTGAATCTGTAAACTAAAACTATATGACAAACTTGGGAGGTGAAATTAAAGAAAAAACTGTATAGAAATGTACCATCAGGATTGGGGATTAATCCTGGGAACCAGGATCCTGGGATTTCTCGCCCAGATTCTCTCCCCCTCCCCCTTGGGAATGAGGTCTGGTTCCTGTGAAAATAAATATTGCATACGGTATATCTATGTAGTGTAATGCTAAATCATCAATCCATTCTGGGGAAAAAAATGCTAACAAACAAAATAAAATGCAAAAATGCAGCTACTTGTGTAAAACTAGGTCAAACCAATTGGTGCGTGGTTGCTACACAATAAAGAAGGCAGCAGTGCACAGATCAGATTGCTCCACACAGCAGATGTATATCCATCTTTATGTTTGAGAGTAGAATGACAGTGACATTTGTTTCTCTTTCTTATGCGTATTCCTTCTTGATTGTGGGGAATGAAAACACATGCAGTAAGCTACTGTAGATACTTCACTTTCTACACTTAAAAGTTTGCGTATAAAGCCTTTTTAACCTCTGATCCTTAGGTGTAGAGATGACCTATGAAGTCACATGGGTGAGCTCTTTAAAAAAGAAATAAATCAAAGGAGGTGCGTGGAAAGCTATGCATATTCAGACTTGGCCTAGGCAGATGCTTAACTCGTTTTGGGCGGTGCATCCAAAATATGCAAATGAGCCGTTTGTAGTGTCTGCCCCCCGGCATGCCAGGTTTGAGTCATCTGAAAGTTTTGGGTTCTTTCAGTGCGCTTCATGCGTTGGCATTCAAAATCACACTTTGTGAGCTTGGAATTATAAGGTTCTATCTGGAGGGCAGTTCTGAGAGATTTAGCCTCGAAGATTTGACAAACCATCTGGCAAGACTGTGTACTTTCTATCTTTTAAAATATTTAATCCCATCAGGTTCTTTAAAAAATAACACCACACAAGCATAAACTGACATTCAAAGATCATTACTATGTAGATAACTCTATTTTGATTTAAAAAAAAAAAAAAAAAAAAAGTCAGACAGAACCTTAGAAACTCATGACTTTCCTTTAATTCCAAAAAGGGTTAGGTTTTAGTCAAATTGCCCTTGCCTGAATAAAATAGATTTGTCACTTTCATAAATTAGTGCCATACGTGTAAAAAGTCTAAATTTCTAACTATAGTCCTTTTCATCTTCGCCATGATTTGTGTTGTTATATTTTCTATCTTTAGCTTATCAAGAAAAGTTCACATCATAATTTGGGCTATTAGGGCTTTGGCCCACCTGGTTTGTTTCATTTTATACCAGAGTAGATGGGCTAATCATGGGTTAAGAGAAAGAATGGCTGTCACCTAACATCAACTTTTTATGAGAGAAACATTGCAGCCGGATACAATACAGATACAGTATGCAGCTCAACAGCCTAATGTTAATTTATGTATTTCTCACCATCAGATACTTCAGTGTTCAATCTGCTTCTCCTTTGGATCGCCTTAGGCTATTATAAATATAATTTGTAGAAATGAGTTCAATATACAAGTAAATCTAACCCAGAGTGAAATTCACTGTCTGTGTTGAAGTAAACAGGATTAACATAATAATTTATGGCTTGTGACGGGCCGTCCGTGTGTCACTTGGAAATATGCGGTAGGAATGTCAATTGAAGGAAAGAGGAATTCACTGGGCATTTAATTGTTATATAATAAACCAAATTCATATACAAAGTTACATCAAATGTTTCTTCAAAATACTGCCGGGGTCACTAGACTTATTCCACCTCCAGATACTGTTAAGTCACAGGCCAGGAATTCTCCAAATGTGCTGCTGTCTCAGAGATGCTTAATAGCACTTACTTACTGTATCAATGAATTATAGCCTTATTGTGCACTATAATTGCATTGCACTGAAACTTTCCCACACTTCTAGTGCCACTTCCATTGCTGCAGGCTATGTCTGCTTTGTTGTTGAGAAGTTAATTGGTGGTATTTAATTGCTTTTCATCCCTGCACATTTTACCATTTTACCTGTCCATGATAGTGAAATCACATTATTTTCCATTCAACTTAAGGAAAATAGGCAGTAATGATTTGGCCAGCTGATCTTATTTGGTCATCCAATAAACAATGCTAATGCATGAAATTGTTGGCAACAATCCAGGAACAGCACAAAGTTGATTCATCTGGCTGCCCAGCTCACTATCAAATGAACAGCAGCTGTAGAGGCACGATACAGATAAAATGGTTTAAACTGAAACAAAGCTCTTTGCAACAATCTGTCAACAGTGTCTAAGCTGATCTAGTGCCGCACAGGTCTTTGTTAATTGCGTATTAGGTTAATATTCTAACAATTGATAAACATTTTACTCACTGAGAACTATTTCTGTGAGAAAGCAGTTTGTCTCAAGCATACACTCCCCGCAAAGGCCGTCATTGCTTTTGTGGAATAACTGAGCTGCATACAATGGTTTTCCTTATCACCTTGATTTTCATATTTGCCCAGCTCATGAAAATCTGACACTTCTTGCTTGTGCACTGGTACAGAGCTACAACACAATTTATTTTAATGGGATTCCCAGGAATAGCAGGAAGTCCAGGGATTTTCCTGGGGTTGAAATTTGGTAGATTTTTCAGTACATTATTAAGTCCTACTGAGGAGTGGGAGAAAGAGGAAGGGCTAAAGGGAACCTAGAGTTCTGTAAACAAAACAACAGTAAGCACGCCGTCCCTCATGTGTGATGCAGTCAAAGTTTGGGCTAGTCATTGAAAATTGTGTTACCAATACTTTCATAGTACCCCCCATCACTGGAGCTACAATATAATAATACATAGGTAAATTGCTGCTCTGAGTGTAAATTCAGAGTATGACTTTTTGTGAAAGGTAATTTACATTGTAGTTACTGTCATTTCTATTATCTCTTCCAAAATAAAAGTTATACTCCCATGTCCTCTGTCATCCCAACAGCTGTCGTAACGACCAGTTTTTATTTTCCAGTATTGCTTTTTAAGTATTTTTGGTTGCAATTAAGATGGCAGAAAGGCAATGCTGTGTTTTGCTATTCAAATGACTTTCTGGTTTCACCGAAGTAGATTTGCATTGAAGCAACTGCACACAGTGACATCATTCTACACATTTATTTTTCACCTCGGCGAGTGGAGCTGAGTCATTTCACCTCCCAGATCTCCAATAATCATCCTTATAACTTTTTGATGAATTTATGCAGGACTTATAGAACACTGTCCTATCAGCCTTCAATAATCTTTAGAATTAGAATAATTAGGGAATTTTGTCTTTTTAATGTCTATTTTATGATTTCTATTCCAGTGTTCTTGCTTCACATCATTTATCATAATTGTGGTAATGTCCAGGTTCTTCATTCACGTCAACATGTGATTGGCAATTTCTAGTGAACCCACCTGACACCTGATGGGACAAGGAAATAAAAGCCTTGTTTCTTGCTGAAGGTCCCTATGTCTATGTCTCCAAATGACCCCAACCCCGTATGATGATTATGTCCTGGAGGTTAACCCAGCCTGAGCACTGCCTTGCTTAAAGACTAGCATACTGTATCTGTGTTTGTGTGTTGGCAGCACTGAGAGACGACCTCAGCACAGGTTTGCCTTCAAAAGGACATTGTGTAACAGCAATGTAAATGGCCTCAGCAGGGGCGACAGTGTTTTTTTGTTCACCTCTCTGAGTCAGCTTCACTGATTGTGTCTGGCTGGTACTGTTGTAATACATCCAGGAGTTCTTTATTAGCGATTTACTTTTCTCACATCAGAAGCTGCATCTGGTTTGACTTGTTCCAAACGCTGTAAAACTTGAATCTGTCTTTGTTCGTTTTCCTCCCTCGCTAGTTCTCAATGTTTCAAGTTAGTGAAACTAAGGCTGCGTTCACGTGTAACGTTTATAAGTGTGGGAAAAGCGCTGCCTGGAGTGCTTCTTGTGAGGAGAGACAAAAAGCCATCTGACATTAGCAGGCTAGCTGGCTTGCTCACTAGCTAATTTGGCTGGTTATCATTTCTAGCAGACAAAAGAGTGTTGTGCAACAAGCAAAGGCTTACCAGATATTCCTAATACACGTCCAGTATGATCCCACACTGCATCTTCAATTCACTTGCAACAAAGGCCATTTTCTCCATTGGCACTTTCTCCATCTTTGTTGTTGTCATGGGAGATGGCCAGCCTCCTACGTAGCGTGAAAACCCAGCCTCTCCTTTACCGTGATTGGTTGGCTGTGAAAAAAGCAGTTCACGTCACCTGGCACTTTTCTGAACCTTCTCAACTTTTGCAAGCTCTCCGCTCTGCCAAAAAAGCCATCTGTTTTTGCAATAAAAAATTGCCATGGGCTGATCACGTTGGACTTCGAGGAAGACCAGTATGTTTCAGAGCCATATTATTTGAGCTGGAATATACTGAGCAGGTCTTTTTCCCTAGTTTTGAGAGGAGCTGCTACTTGATCCCCTACACTTCCATCAGTTGAGCTAAGCTAACCGTTCCCATTCCTTTGTTCTTCAAACGAACAACAAACACACAGGGCCTGGCTCTTACAGAAGTGCTGCTCTCCAGTACCTAGTAAAATAGAAAATTTTAAGTAAATCAGACAGAATGGAGGAATATTAGTTAATATTATACCTCCGTGAATAGTTGAAGATGGCTATGAATAGATGATTTCTGTGTTATGAATCAGTAGAATTGGACTGTTGAACATTTTTGCAAAAGTCTTTCTTTAATGAAAGTTTTATCACAACTATGGATGCTCTGATTCATGATTCATTAATTCATGGTGTTAAATGATAATACTGATAAGTGGTGGTGAATGTGTGTGTAATGCAGTACACTTCCTGGTGGTTAACAGATGACCCAAACTGATTAAATGTTTTTGTGCACAAAAATGGAAATTAGATATAGGCCTAAATATTGGAATAGTCGAATCATCAGATGACTGATCTCAAATTCTGAGGCTGTTCACCTTAAGTAGTCAGTGCTGTTAAGCTGTATGTTCCTTGTTGAGCTCATAAGATGTCAAGGGAAACCTTTTTATAAATTTCCAAAATTGCACTTCTCCCCACACTGCTTCACAGCTGCTTCAAAGAAAAAAATGTCTCATCCCATGATGATGCTAATTCACCATCAAGTCATTGTTCAGTGTTTTGCTTCTCTACTTATAGTAGAGAAGTCTTCCCACATGACTCCGTCTTATGGGTAATATTAGTATTAGCACTGTTGATTGTGGCACTACACAAGGTTATTTTATATTGCTCCATCTGGCTCCGGTAATGACTGCTGTCTTCTTTATTAAACTGGATTAAAAAGTGCTGTCGTCAGCTTGCCCCTCCATGGATCTGTTTTGGCTCTCTGGGGCATGGGGGAAAGGTAGTCCTCCAAGTTTAGTGTCCCAGTGGGTGGGACGAGACCTGGTGTCACTAGGCGTCTTATCTATAATACATTCCCTACAAGGGAGTTGTCTGAGGCCACGGAGAAGGGGCGACACTGCACAGCTTATGCTTGTGACTGTTCAAATATGAATATACTCTCCCCAGGCTGAGCCCAGATGCCAGGTTTCACTTCATTCAGGGAGATGAGAGATCCCATCGCCTCCCCATCTCATCTCCGAGCTACTGAAGCATGAAAAACAGGGAAGATGACTCCAATCAGAGAGCCACTCTGGGCCATCATTTAGCATAGACTGCTTGCTTGAAAGTTATTGTCGAAGGTTTATTCACCTCTGCGCTCGGCTTTGAGGACAAATATACTTGACTTACGCACAATGCTGAGCTCCTCCTGAAGGGCTGATAACACAGTGTGCCTTGTTTCACCTTTGTTCTTGTCAAAGAGTATTAGTTTGTCCACTAAAATATGAACATGCTGCATGGTGTCCTTGTCACTTCAATCAGTCAATCCAACGCCACTGCTAATAAAACCATGAGTCAAAGGATTGATCTATTGAGATGTGTTTTTGACCCCTCCTCCGCTGTCTTTTCTCTCTCTGAGTAGTGTTTCCCCTGGGTTATGTAAAGCAGAGTCCTGCTGCACTGGAGGGATGCTTTAGCTTATTAACCCAAATCCTGCATGCTGAGTCTGCAGCCTTGGGATTCACCCATGCTCAGATCTGTTTTAGCTCCGCTTCTCATCATGTGTTGGCATGACTCAGCTATTTGCTGCGTTCTTTGGCATTCACTCCAAATCTCATTATCATAACATCCTGTCCGAGATAAGCTTATTGACAATATTTCTGTCTTCTTCTTTTGTTAGTCCATTTCTGAAATCTAAGATTCTGTATATAGTATCAGGGTTGTAAAACTGGTAAATTATATTTCTTATATACAATTCTGCTGTTATCCTGTGGAAGAATTTAGGGGTCAAGACATTCGTTGGATGACAATGTTGATCAGATCATTTTTCTTTTGGGCCCAAGGACTGTTCATTTCTGACTATTATTTAATCCATAAGGATGTGGAAAGACCGAGCTCTATCAAACCCAAACCCCTTGAATATTCTGTCTCAGAGGTATTGTGGCTGTTACAGGCCTTTTTAGAGTGCTAAAAGTTGGTGCTCGTTTAGTTATCCATTTTCGTTGGACCAGGTTTTAGGTTGTTGGACCAACCATGGCAACAGCAGAATCCTCAATGCCAGTTGAGTGCATCCCTAGGCAGGTGAAAACAACACAAAACAATGGTTCAGAAATGTTCATTTTCAGTAATCAACCACAGTGGTAGGTCCTAAAAGACCAACTCAGTATAAAATTGAATGGAAGACCCTTGAAACAATAGGAAGAATGCTATCTACAAAATTTGGTGTCTCTGTGAAGCATCACATTTTGTATTTAGTTAGGATACGATAGGTAAGAAATTGTAGGTGCCCAACTTAAGACCCACTTTTTGCTTAATTGTCTTCTTCGCTTTCATCATACAGCCACCTCTGGTACTCTTGGATAGGTAATGACTTCTTACAGCCTTAGGTGGTGTGACATGGAGTGGTGTGAATACTTGCATTTTTGTCCTATACTTGAAATGATTAAAGAAAAAATCTATGTTATTTCCATGACCAGTGGATTCAATACTGGTGTAATACTGTATTTGTAGTATGTTCAGTAATATGTCAGAAAGTGTTCATGCTGTAGAACTTGAACGGCCATGATATGGTATTCATCAGAATGGCATGCGATAATGCGTTGTCTCTTGGAATTTTCTCATTTCTATTTCTGAAAACACTAGTCACATATATTATCAGTGTTTGGGTATGATGCCTTTGATTAGTCACAAGCAACAGGAATTACTCATGAGCGGAAAATCCTTAATCTACAGAAGCAGATTAAACCTCTCAGATAACTTCCTCTACCCTAATTACTCCATAAAGCTAATGAATTATCATCAGAGAACTGTTAGAAACATAAACCGTAAAGAAATGGGATCTACTGAAGAATAAGCAATTAGATTTATAATATGACAAATATGGACCAAATTCATTTCCTCTCCTGAGGTGGCTAAAGAAAGTTTGGCAAGAAGTCACAGGTGAAATATATATTGTGTACTTTATTACTCTTAAAACTGTGCAAAAACTCATCAGAATGTAATAGAAACTCAGACATTGACGAGAAATGCCCTTATTATGTTTGTGTTGCAGTTCACTCGGGTGTGGATTCCAGACCCAGAGGATGTGTGGAAGGCTGCAGAGATCACCAGAGACTACAAGGAGGGAGAGCCAGTTCTGCACCTCAAACTGGAGGATGAATCGGTATTTACCACCCACTTTGTTACCGTTAGAGGAAACCCCTTAGGAAATCCCTATGAGATACAGAGCCTTGTCACAAAAGCTCCTGTGCCAAGGCGCTGATTACAAAAGGGATTTATCTCGGTGTCTTCGTCAGATTGTGCACTGGGTGTGTTTTCAAAATCTGTGTCATGAATCATGACTCATTTTATTGAGGAGCAGACTATAAACCTTTGGAGAGCAAGAAACAGTTGGATAGTGCTGCATGAATAAATGTTGAAAGAAATAATCGCCTCATAGAACAGTATATCCTCTTAGAGCACGTTCACACTATTCTGCTGTTTTTTGTTAGAGAAGCACTGACTCAACCATATTTAATGCTGACAATATGAAAAATCGAGTCGCTCATTTTGCTACAGTATCTATCAGCAAACAGCTTACCAGAAACTCCCACAAAACAGCCAATGTGCTCCTTACTGACCTTTATGATTGGGACTTTGTTAACAACTTTTCTACTTCTACTTTTTCCATTTTCATTCTGGGAGTTGTTGTTGTCGTAAACTGACAGCTGCCTACGGACCATGAAACCCCGCCTTTGCTTCACTGTGATTGGTCGTTTCTCTCAAAAAGCCGCTCCACATTTATTTTGATGTAAAAAAAGGTGGTAGCATTTTGAAAACAGCTGAATTTTGTGGACATGCCCTTACTCTTTACTGTCTTCTAGTTATGATTATAGTCTGAGTTTAATTCACCCTTTGTGGTAAGCTTGTTAACAGTTATTCATGTATGAATAAGAGCTGAAATTATTTAACGTCCATTTCCCAGATTTTACTCTCTGGAAACGGTGAGGAATGAGTTAGTCTTCACCTTATTTAAATAAAACGAATGATTTTTACCGATGTTCAAGCCAGGGATCCTGAATAGTCTGAAGCACCGTTCCCTCTTATGAGAAAACACATGCAGCTATTGTCATTTGGAAGTTACAGTTGTCATTACTGCTATCTTGATTTCTTGGGGATTCATTGTGCTGTCTCTTTTACCGTCCTAGCCTCTGGAGTACCCCATTGGTCCCAAAGACCCTCTTCCTTTCCTGCGAAACCCTGACATCCTGGTCGGGGAGAATGACCTCACCGCTCTCAGCTACCTGCACGAACCCGCTGTCCTGCACAACCTCAGAGTCCGCTTCCTGGAGTCCAACAACATCTACACATACTGCGGTCAGTCTCTGTGCCGACTAATACCAACCGGAATAAAATCTGTGTAAAATTCTGAAATCTGTCAAAAATGTTTTAGAGAAGCAAGTTCCTCAGGCAGGGTGTATTCAAACGCTGGATGTCAAATGCCTGGTCACCTTTGGTCTTTAGCTTGACTTCTGAACGGCCAGGACACCTCTTGCCATCCCAGTGTTAAGACAAAACCAATTTTATTTTTGCGGTGTTCCTCAGTTGGTGAAATCATGTCTGAACCAGGCTTTTAAAGGGGCGATAATTAAGATTTTTTACTGTTCCATAGCACAAAATTACCATAATATAAACAGGGTTGTTGATCAGTATCAGTGACTCAGCGTTTACTTGGCCAGATGCCAAGTCATTACTACCAACCATTTTCCAAATTGGAAATGAAATTGGAACAGTAATGCCTTACTTTACTCTGTTACAGGAAAATTAATGTGATTACAGTAACGCCACACTGCTCCTCTTTAATGTGAAAATGTGACTTTTATCTTTGTGTCCATTACAAGCTACTGTAAGCTGTACCAGAGATCTGTCGATGCTGTAATTCCTTGGTTGCCGATAGAGGTCGATAAAAGTCATAGATTATTTAATGCCCCTTTACCCAATTTTGCAGCATCACAAAGTCAGGGGGGAGTGAATATTTTTGCCAGTTTGTAGTTTGTGAATGAAATTACAATGTCATCTTGTGTGGACTCCCATGACTAAACCTCCCAATAAATCCAATCACCTCTGCCTGCATGGACTTAAGCAGCCGATGCGTAAGCCGTTGCCTTGTCTGGAATGCACCGTAAACAAAGCAGGCAAAGGCTTGGAAACAGACAATATGTGTGCTTGTCTACTCAACACTTCTTATTGATTTCTCCATGTTGTTATGTTTTCCATAGTAACCTGGCACTGCATGATGGCCAACCTCCCACATTCTTCTGGCTGTTATAGTGTGATTCATACTTGGTTGTGTCATATGTACTACTACCATGGGCTGATACCAGTTAACTGTTACAAAGCAGCTACTGGTGATTTCTGGGCCCATTTTGTTGTTTGGTGTATTTCTCTTATTCCTGTGGATAACTGGCCAAACGCAGACAACATGATGTCACATTGACATATTTCCAGTGCAGATACAATGGAGTTTAATAGCAGAAAACGTTTTAGCTTTCTAAACCATCAACAGTAAACATCAGGTTTTGGTGTCAGTCCCTCAGAATCAGAGAGCAAGAGCTTCTTTCTAGACTCATTCCATATATATGTATATTATATTTACTGGTATCGATGATTGTATTGAACCTTGCTTGGGATATGGTTCCCACACAAACCAGGATCCTACACACCTGTGAGTTTATGTTGGGGTTACAACTTAGCTGCCCTGCAATCATCGTCGACCATGCTCTGTATTGCATCCTGATATTGATCCAGATGTGAAAGACTGGATTTGAAAAGTGACTCTAAGATGCCCTGCTGTATCAGGAAACACAGAAGAAGAGATGTGTGCGCATGTGTGGGGGGATACCACACTTAAATTGTTTCATCTGTTGTATCAACATCTAGAGGGGCCAAACTCCCCTGCTCATAGCTTGAAGCCTTTAATACTATCCAGCCCCAGATGCTTGCAGGGTATTTCTTATCACATCTGAAGTTAAACCCGATCATTGTATCTGGCTAGCGGATATTCCTTTAGTTTGCAGTTTATTCTTTCATTCTGTCTTTTGCAACGATCTAAAATGTAATTGAATATCTACGTTTGAACCTAAAGCATGCAGAGATTTTCCTCTCCCTGTACCAATACGGTATCATTCGAAAACATAGGATGAGGTGAAATGTTGAATTGACGGGAGAACCCCTGTCTGTCTTCAGGGATTGTGCTGGTGGCTATCAACCCCTATGAGCAGCTGCAAATCTACGGAGAAGAGGTCATCAATGCCTACACTGGCCAAAACATGGGGGACATGGACCCGCACATCTTCGCTGTGGCTGAGGAGGCATACAAGCAGATGGCCAGGTAAGGACTGGATCCAACTATACATGGGATGAAAGGCCAAATTGATCAGTCATTATGTCAGCGTTTTTGATGTGATTACGGTCGGCTTTATTATGGAATGGCATAGATAGTAGTACAATAATAAACACGTGTACTGTATATCTAGAATAGTGTATGTACTGAATCTTTACTAAATTCAGGTACGGTAATTTCATTGTTACTGTGTGACTAAGAATTTATAAAATGTGTTTTGCTCCAGATATCTGTGCAACTGTTGGTGTAGGTGGATAATTGCAGTGCTCAGGTCTACATCACTGACAGACGCCCTCCTACATTTGCCTGATTCAATAGAAAACAGTACATAATTACAGTCTAACCATCACGACTCTTTCTCCCTTAACCGCTTGCTTTGGCAGGCTACTTTTGGCAACTGAATTAATATAGAATACAATAGCTGAGCATTGTGTATAAAGCGTTAATGCAATACCTCCAGAGTGTACTAGTTCAGCTTTTTGGTCATTCCTACTCCACAAACTAGCTCATCTGTTTTCAAGTTGAACTCACCAATTCCTCATCCCTGTGTTGTTAATGCCTAGATGTTAAACTGTTTATTATAAAATTATATAAGAATGTGTATAAGAATTCAGGATGTATATGCTGTTTAGATGCTCTTTTTCTCTTCTGTGCTCTTAATTTGATATATTCATCATCTAATGCGGGCTACAGTGCTGCACTGGGCACCTGGAGTCTGTCCTAGAGAAATGTTAAGGGCAACTAACGTGGTGTGAACATGAGAGGCAGTAATACAAAGCATTGCCTTTAGAAGGAAGTGGAGCGCTTTGTCAAAAATCATGGTGTGTTTCAACTGTACACGGATGGTCATAAAAAAACCTCTTTTCCTCTCTCTGTTTCCTCTGTAGAGATGAGAGGAACCAGTCCATTATAGTGAGTGGGGAGTCGGGGGCAGGGAAGACGGTCTCTGCAAAGTACGCCATGCGCTTCTTTGCCACCGTGGGGGGCTCAACTAATGACACAAATGTTGAGGAGAAAGTGCTGGCCTCCAGTCCCATCATGGAGGTGAGTGGCTCAGGCTTGTTTGGTCATGTGGAAACCTGTTTTAACCCTGTGTGTGACATACTTGGATATTTAGCAAAACTTTCTGTGGATATTCAGTTTTATCCTTAAAGAACTACACCAACTTTTTGGGAGTTTGGTGGTGACCAATGCGCAAAAGTTGGTACAGTCCTTCATATAGTCATCAGAAAATGAAAGTCCAGACATATATCTTACTTTTTACCTTTAACTCACTCTGTTGTATGACGATGACCACATACCCACTCTCTCCTGCTCGTCTCTCTGTCGCTCAAGGCTATTGGAAATGCAAAAACCACCCGTAACGACAACAGCAGCCGTTTCGGGAAGTACATCCAGATTGGCTTCAGCAGGCATTACCACATCATAGGTGCCAACATGCGCACTTACCTGCTGGAGAAGTCTCGGGTTGTTTTTCAGGTGAGTTTGGTTTTGCTGTCGCACTCGTCGATGTGCCTTCAGACCAGTCTATGATTTTGACAGCAGTATTTCAATTATCTGGATAAACATTTTATGGTACCTATTGTTTTTTTTGTAGGCTGAAGATGAGAGGAATTACCACATATTCTACCAGCTCTGTGCCTCTGCTAGCTTACCAGAGTTCAAAGACCTAGCCTTGAGTAAGTATCTCTTTTGGAGGAAAGTATGTCTGGTTTAGTGCAGCAGTGATTCACAATTAAAAGTTACAACTTGCACAGAAAAAAACAGCTTGTCTCGTGCTTCATTATTCTTAAAGAACTGATGAGTATTAAGAGAGATTTCTGTCACAAAGACTTCAAATGTTTTGCATTGTACTTTATGCAAAAGAAGTTAAATTCATTCAATTTACAGCTCTACTAAAACAGTAGCCTGGTTCCAGTCTCCTGATGGAGTCTGGAACCAGGAGATCACATTGCCATTGTTCGTATAAATACCATATTAGTAGTATAAGTTGGATTATGTTTTCCATATGGAGGCAAGTGCAACGCAGGTAATATCACCACATATACCTGTGCCAGACAATAATGATTATTGACTTGGCATGTTTCATTGCTATAAAGTGTTCTACTAAAGTGAAACACCGCTCTGTAAGTGCCTACATTGATGTTTACATACATTTTGTTGACCCCTCCAAATCTTGCCAACTATTTTACCTGGTGTTAGGGCATCAAAATAAACTCTGCCTTTTAACTACATGGGTCTAATCCATTTACTTTGACTCTCCCCCTGTTCGTCTCCCTCATTCAGCCAGTGCAGAAGATTTCACCTACACGTCTTTAGGGGAGAACATCTTCATCGAGGGGGTTAACGACGCTGAGGACTTTGAAAGAACGAGAGAGGCCTTCACACTAGTGGGTAAGGATGTAACCTCTAGACCTCTTACCTGACACCAAGTCCTGAGGTGTGGTCACTCTCAGAAATTGAGAAAAGGTGGTTTTGTATTTCTTCACACATTATCAGTACACAGTCACCCTGAAGGCAGACCTGTGACATCACGTCTGGGATGAAAAGGTAAAACTCTCGCTCCAAGAGAATGTAACTTGGCCCTCATTGTGCTGTAATTTATTCAGTTCTATCTATCAGTACTCTGACTGACTCTCCCCATAATATGCAGTTAAAAATAGATTTGTAAAAAATTCAAAACTGAATTTCTGAGCCCTCGGGTCAACATTATCTCCTGTTACATTCTGTTTCAAATGTGTTCACTCTGTGTGCGAATCCCGCTCTTGGAAAAGTAGTGGTGCAGATCGCTTTTCCGGCATCGCTGCTGCATTTGATTCTCCTACAAATGTGGTTTTGTGGGGAACGCTTTCTCAGCTCAGTTTCAGGGCACTGAGATGTTCTGTCACATCACACAGAAAAGCCAAGTCGCAGAACAGCTTTTCCCCTATTAACCATGAAATTGACAATTTCTTCATGCATCTTGTAGAGTCAGTGCCATTTTTTTTATCTAATTCACTCACTACTGAATTACATTTGATAGTTTTCACCAATGTCTTCAAAAGCAATTGTAAAAGAAGTCACACTTTCTTGCTTTTTGAAGCTAACGCTAGCTAGCTAAGATCAAAAAGCTAATGTAGCAGAAAGCAGACAGTACCGACAGAAAGAAATCATCATAAAATGTAACACACACTAAAACAGGACATTTCTTCAAGTTTGAAAATGAAAAGTTTCCAAAAACTTGTGGCTTTTGAAAAATAACTGCTCCCTTTCTGGTGCCAAAGTCAAACTAAGAATGGCCCGCCTCCTCTTCTTTGTGATTGGCTGTCTTTTAGAACCAATCACGACACAAGGTGCCCTCAGAACGTTTTTTAATAACTAAAAGTCACATGAGCTTCCCAATTCAGAAGGGTCTCATGGCAGTCTTTACTTACACTAAGTCAAGAAGTACTCGGCCTCCAAGCTTTCTTGAAAATGTCAACTGTCAGCATCAACCTTCCAGTCTTTAGCCATTTTGAGCCTTCTTGCTAGGTGCCAGAGAAAGAGTTTGAAAGTATTTTTTGCACACAGCATGCAACAATGCACTCTATGTGGTAGCTAGGACTGAATTTATAGACTAGATTGATATGCGTGTTAGATTAGGTTCCTGGACCTGGAGTTTAATACAGTATGTTTCCTTTTGCAGGTTCACATTTTATGTTATGCTCTGGTTAAGAAATCTGCTCAACATCTGTTAAACCCGGTGTTTTATTGTCATTTCCAGGTGTAAAGGAGAGCAGTCAGGGCAGCATTTTCAAAATCATCGCATCCATCCTACATCTTGGCAATGTGGAGATCTGCTCCGAGAGAGACGGAGAATCCTGTCACATCTCAGTACGTCACCGTGACTGATCGAAGCCTGCTTGTGATGACCAAAATCGTGGCCCAAGATCCACTCCCCTAACAGGACAAGTTGTTTGGTCTTTGTGTTTGCAGACGGACGACCCGCACCTGAAACATTTCTGCAGGCTGCTCGGTGTGGAGCTGGAGCAGATGGAGCACTGGTTGTGCCACAGGAAGCTCGTCACAACGTCGGAGACCTACGTCAAGAACATGTCCAGCAAGCAGGCGGCGAACGCTCGCGACGCTCTCGCCAAACACATCTATGCACGCATGTTTGACTGGATAGTTGAACATGTGAACAAGGCCCTGTACACCTCCTCTAAACAGCACTCCTTCATTGGAGTCTTGGACATCTATGGGTAAGACATCAAATTTCTGAGAGTGTTAATGTCAGATTTCTGATCTCCAGTGCTGCACCCTCTGAGCATCCCGACTCAGTCAAACAAGAATCCAAGTTTCTCATGGCATCTAAATCCTTCTCCTGGCTTTTAGACTCCTTCCCCCAACATTATTGATAAAAGCAATCTTAAAATCAAATCTAAAACTGTATTTCTAAATTTAGTATGGTGTCAAATACAAAACCAAGGTGCTTAAGGGGCGGTTCTGGTAATTTTGGATATTGGCCTTTTCCCATTGCAGTAATTCCCCATGGCTTCTAAATAATCGACCTGCCTTCTCGATCCCATTGCCACAAAATTATTGAACAAGCTGCCTGCCTGAGGCTGATCTCTACATAATGCTGGAAATAGTCCTCTTCCCTCTGGCATTGCCCTTCCTGACTTACTCAAAGTGACAGTTACGAAGCCGCTATTAAAGAAGCCTAGCCTCAAACCTGAAGATCTGGAAAAATTGCAGACCAATTTCCAATCTTTGATCCTTCTCAAAGATACAATAAAATGTTGTACCCCAGCAACTCACTCATTTTCTCATTTTAAACAATATCTATGACCTCCTCCAGTCTGGCTTCAGACGTCAGACAGCTCCAATCAAAGTAACAAACGACCTGACCGGACCACGGCTCTGTATCAGTCCTTGTTCTCCTTGACTTATTGCATAAGTGCAGCCTTCAATACTGGTGATAACGGCAATCTCCTGGACCGTTTAGAAAGTGTTGTTGGCGTCCGCAGTACGGTCTTCACTGGTTTGGCTTATATGTAACTGACAGATCCCAATTACATAGTAACCTATGCTTGCCTGTTTCAGTGTCTCCCAGGGTTCAATACTAGTACTCTTATTTAACCATCACATAGCAATAAAACCTGCTGATAGAACACAGTTAAATGAACCTGTATTTTAGAAATCAAAACATGGATGACAAACCAGTTTCTTCCTCTCCTGTGACTTGACTTGCCTGTTGCAGCTTGTAACAACGCATTATGTAATAACACCGCATTATGTAATAACTCAACAAAATGTAATAAATGTTCACTTCATTATGTAATAACACCTACATGATAATCTGCCGCATTTTGTAATGCACATTTATGCATTTTTTGATGAAAATGTAATAATATGGTGCATTATGTAATAACCAACCAAAATGGATGTCTTCATTCATAAAAATCGTTATAACTTTATAACAACAACGTTTATTTTATGCATTCTAGCATGAATCATACTGACTAAAAATTCATTTTAAAAAGATACTATTAGTTCAGTAGATTCATAGTATCTTTCATTGGTCAAAATTACATTAAGTGTCACTGTATTCCTTAGCTTAATAGAAACTGTACTTGAGGGTTCCCTAACCCTAACCCTAACCCTTCATAGAGACATAGAAACTGCACGACACTGAGTGTTATACTGATACAAACATCTAAGTACTGGTACACACAAATGTCAGGAGACACACACACACACATACACACACACACATTGCAATATGTAATAATTTTTTACAAAATGCGGGGAAATTTATTACATATTGCGTTCAAGCTGTGTATTACAAAATGCGGCAGATTATTACAAAATGCGGGTGTTATTGCATAATGAAGTGAAAATTTATTACATTTTGTTGTGTTATTACATAATGCGTTGTTACACAGCTGAATGGGCTATCAACTCTGGTTTTTGAGATGTTTTTATATTACACTGTAAAACTTTGCTCTGCTTAACAGCACAGGATGATAAGATGAGACTATATAATAATATATAATAAGATATATATAATAATATAATATAATAATGATAATGTCTGCTGTTTTTTTAATCCCCGAAGGTTTGAGACCTTTGAGATGAACAGTTTTGAGCAGTTCTGCATCAACTACGCCAACGAAAAACTTCAGCAGCAGTTCAACTCGGTGAGCCGGATATCATATTTTAATGACCTCCAGCGACATTTCCCTGGAATTGTCAAATACAGTACTGTGCAAAACTCTTAGGCACATGTAAAAAAAAATCTGTAAAGCGAAGAGGCTTTCAAAAATAATGAAATCAAAAGTTTCTAAATCTAAAAAAATTTACTATAAAGAGCAGTCTACAGACTACACTAATGCAGAAGACATAAATATTTTGTGAAGAGAGGGTCGCCCTCAGAAATATATCATTCACTTGATTTAATTGTTCATCTGTCACAAGAAGAAGAAGAAGACATAAACATCTAAGACAAAATTTATATAAAAAGTCTAGGGTGCCTAAGACTTTTGCACAGTACTGTATATCAGCATATTGTATGTTTTTAAAGCTTTTATTGTTAATAATCCAAATGAATAACCGATGCACTCTGACTGATGTGTCTCTTGATTTTGTCTGTCCAGCATGTGTTCAAGCTGGAGCAGGAGGAATACATGAGGGAGCAGATCCCCTGGACTCTGATAGACTTCTATGACAACCAGCCCTGCATCGACCTGATAGAGGCCAAGCTGGGCGTTCTGGACCTGCTGGATGAAGAGTGCAAAGTAGGCGCCTTGATCATAGATACGCCCCAGTTCTTTAGAGTCCCTCGTTCCCTTGCAACTTTTTCTTACTCTTTCTACCAAACGGCTATATTAGCTGGAAATCAAACGTTGCATTTTTGCAGAGTCTGGTTTAATTAAAGTTATCTAGCATTTCCTATCCTCTGTTTTGTTTCTTCAAACGACTCAGCAGTTCGGCGTACTTCACTCACTTCACCTTAAATCACAAATATTACGGCTGTTACTGCAGGAATTGGCAGTGATTTTTCATCCAGTGCCACATGAAGAATTCACTCTTTTTTTGAAGCTCTGATTGGTATTTAATTTCTTTATTGTAGCATACATTATAATTTAAAATTCAAAGATGCCTGTGTAAAAAATCTATTTTTTTTTTTAAAAATAGGCTTGCTGCACAATTTCATATTTTCCAAACCAATAACTCGATGGACAGCAAGCTAGTTAGCAAGCTGTCTAATAATTAAAAATGCCACTAAGTATTGTTTAAACAGACATTCAATTGGATTCTAAAAGAAGCGGACACACACACACACACTGCTGACTTGAGCGTTTTTGTATTTCTGTCTGGTAATGTGATTCGTCCAGATCTTTATCCGATTTGAAACCCTTGAAACAAAACTGATTACTTATTTATTTGGCGTCGTCCCGTCTCATCCCCACAGTCCTTTGAAGTTGATGATGATTTGGAACAGCATGAGAGGGGTGAATCTGTTATTCTGGGCACAGGTAGCCTAAATAAAAGTTTAATTTCCTCCTTTAGTTGTTAGATAATCTGCTTCATGTGCTTTTGCGCCTGCTGCCCCAGGTGCCAAAGGGAACAGACCAGAACTGGGCCCAGAAGCTGTATGGGAAGCACTCCAGCAGCGCCCACTTCCAGAAGCCTCGCATGTCCAACACGTCCTTCATCATCATACACTTCGCCGATAAGGTGAGAGACCGCTACTCTCACTCTTTCCCTCCAATTTATCTTTTATAAGTGCCACATGTTTAAGATGTGGATGTCGGTCATGAGACCCAGGACTGTAGGTTTCTTATGTGTCCAGCTTGAATAGCAACTTTGAGCTCAGGAGAAACACATCATTCATATTATAAGATAAACTTCTAGTGTATCTTCACAGGAATAAAATGGTAAACTTGGAATAAATCATTTATTTAGTGATTCAACTTTCATAGCTATAGGATAGAAATTACCAGCATAATGAACAGTCCAAGTATGAATAACTGAATATGATTGATTGAATAGCATATGATATGAGAGAAGCTGTGTGTGTATCACTGTGAGCTCTGCAGCCTTACTACTAACATGCCTCCTCTCCATATTATGACACCTACCAATGAGTGTTAATTCAAATTAATGTTAACATTGTCTTTCAATTTCAGACTTCACTAAAGAAAGTACAGTTTGAGTTGATGGGCACACAAATAGATAAAAGCTCAGTGTGGACATTGCAATTTAGTCCCTGCACTTCCTTTTAAAACAGGCTGTGAGTTCGCCCTTGCTCGACCCTCTAGTTATGATGTAGCGGTAAACACATTCCCTCAGGGTTTCTCTTCATATATCTATCCCATCCCCCTCTCCTCTCATAAAAGGGGGGACTACAATTACTGCTCTGGTGCCCTGATTTAGTACAAAGAGCCTGCAGTCCATTAAGCGGACAAGGGGGGACAAGCAGGTTAGGTGTCATACCAGACCGGCCCGAGGCTGCTTGGAGAAACACTAACAAGAATGAGTATAGATGCCGATGGTGGGCATCTTCCTGAGAACAATACCTGCTTTCCTTTTACGTCCAGTTACTTTACAGCTGACCAAGCCTTTCACTGGGAGGCAGAATGAAAGGCATGAAAATCTTCCCTTTGTTGTTGTTAAACAGAAAATAAGTTGGATTTTTCATGCTCCATGACCATAATATATCTGTGGGGGGTTGATAGGGTTGTTGATCAATACCACTTAATGATTACTTGTCCAGGTACTGAGAGTTATGGCCTTCAAAACTCACTGTCTAGCCTATACTCTGTTTTGGAACAAAAACTCCCTGCTTATTAGTATTTCAAGACATTTGAGTTTTGCGGCTTAGGGATACAAGTGTAGGAATATGCAGCAACCGTGTGATGAACCGACTCCTGTGTCTCCACACGTACCATGATGTCAGTTTAACGAATATAGTTTTAAGTATGTGAAGATGTTGACACCTATAGGTGCACTTTATTGACCACTGTTCCCTTGGCAGGTGGAATATCAGTGTGAAGGCTTCCTGGAAAAGAACAGAGACACTGTTTACGAGGAGCAGATCAATATTCTGAAAGCTAGTAAGGTAAGGCAATCTAAACCAGTTCCACTCATTTGACTCATTTGACTGACAAAAGTGGACAAATCTTTGTTTGGAAAGTTGGCTGTGCAGTCATTTCCACAGGTCCCTATGTTTTGAAATGTAGAACTTGCCCGCTATGAAGAGCTGTTCCTGGAGGCAATATGACAACATGAATGTGACATCATATCTTTTAAAGAATACCTGGAAAATTCTTCATCACATAACACAATGTAGGACTCTGATGTAACCTTTTGCACACAAAATGTCAGAATCTCTCAGAGCGATAGTGACTGCTTTTCAGATCCAAAGTCCGACAGTGCACGACTCTCAACCCATTTGACCACTTATTCGACCTTTCTAGCCCATTATAGTGAGTGCAGCTGGTTTCACCGGAGTTAGATTCACACTTCAGCAGATCAAAGACGAGCCCGATAAACCCCAGTCTGACTCATTTATCTGTTGTGGAAGTAATTAAAAGGCTCTGCTCTCGTTCGATACCTAGCACCATTGTTCATGTACTCAGTTCCTGATTTGCAGCGGTAATGAGATTTCTAAATGCAGCCAGCTGTAGAGTTGACTTCAGTATTCTCAGCTTGGTCAGAGTGGCAGACAGTGATGGCACCATGGCACCATTCATAAATGTGAACATTGATTTTGTATTGCTAAATAGTGATGGTTCCTCCACTTCTTCTCTGGGATTCTTCTTCATTTGATTTCCATGCATCTCAGATTAGATCTTTCTCCCGTATGCATTATTAATGCCAGGCCCATGTAGGCTGTCTGCTAGAAAGAATGATAGGCAGGGAGAGCAATATTTCATACTCTCTGTCTAAAACTGCAGAGGATGGTCAGAAACATTAAAAATGTACCAAATAGTAGTGTGATAAGGGAGTTGTGTTTAGATGTACAAGGCAATTGCATGCTGTTTCTGTACAGTCCTATTTTTGTATCGCACTTTTTCCATTTCAAGTTCATTTCCAGTGTGAGTAAAGTGTGCTGAAGGTCAGCAGCAGCCTCAGAAGCGTTCCTTGAACCCCTCCTGTGACAAGCTGAGGCTGATTAGTGACCAGGTGTGGGAAACCCCTGAAGGGAATCATTCAGGTGATGAAACTTCCTCCAGCTGATAATCGTGGACCTTTAATCTCTCAGAGCCGCGCACATACGCTCAGCCTCCTAGAAGAGAGCGCTCTGTCCTCGATGAATCCGGCTCCGGGAGTCTCAAAGATAACGTTATCAGATGAGTCCAACGTACAGGACTGGCCATGGAAACGGAAGAGCGTGACCTGCCAGAAGAAGCAGGGGAAGGATATTGTATATTTCTTCATACCACTGAAAATTCATCAGTGACGGGGACGTTACTGGACCATCACTACAGTCTCTCTGCCTTCATTATGATCGGATAATTGATGCATTTAGTCTAAAATTGTTGATCTTTGCCAATCACAAGTCTCCCTTCCCTCAACAACTACTGTCTCAGTGTCCTTGAGCAAGGCACTGAACCCCAGCTGCTCAGTGTCCAGCAGTAGAAGACTGTGGTCATACTGGGAAGCTCCCAGCGTGAATGTGTATGAATGTGAAGCAGGGTGGGACTGCAAAAGAGCATGGAGCTCTGTCAACTTTCCCTGGATAAATAAGACAAAATACAGAAAATATCTGGATTGTTAAAAGTTCTTGTAGCAGTCGAATCCAAACACTACAGCTGCACCTGTTGTACTTGGCTCAGTTCAGAGTTAATATAATTTATTAAACTTCAAAAAGGTTAAAAAAATATGTAAGCGATCAAAGCTGTTTTAGAATTGTCTGCTAAACATGACTATTGACTCATGATCAATGATTAACGTGGCCAAATGTATTTTTCTCTCTCAGTTTCAGCTTGTGGCAGATCTGTTTCAGGAGAAGCAAGACGGCTCTTCCTCATCATCTTCCGGCAAGTCGGCCAGGGTGAACGTCCGGGCAGCCCGGCCCACTCCCAAACTTCCCAACAAAGAGCACAGGAAGAGCGTAGGACACCAGGTCAGCAGTCAGTCACACCCAATTTGTCTCTCAGCAGGACACGCTGTCGTCGTTGCTGTTGGGTTTTTTTTTGCAGCGCCACTCATTTCTTGCTCTGTCTATTTAGTTCCGCAACTCCCTTCATCTTCTCATGGAGACCCTGAACGCCACAACCCCTCATTACGTGCGCTGCATCAAGCCTAACGACGACAAGGAGGCATTCTCGTGAGTGAACTGTATTGTGTTTTAATTACGCGTTGGGGAGTTTATTTTGTGTGAGTGAGTTCAAAGTTTGTTTGGAGTCAGCAGCTTCTTTCTGTTGGGATACATTAAATTACATCACATTTACTTATTACAGAAATTATATGTTGTTATGTAATATATTTTTATGTAAAAGACACAAGTACTTCATTTGGTATTCCTTCCATGCATTACAAGACTCATGAGACCAATAACTGAGCAGCATCAACTATTTAAGGCTTTCTTGAAATTCCTATTCTTTCCATTGTAGTCTTACTGATGCTTGGATAATACAAACCTAATGAGACAAACAGGTTTGCTGCCATCAGGAGGTCATGGGCAGCTCATCAACAAAGTCACAAGAGCTCTGATCGCCACACTGATCCTCTCCTACTTCACAACCCTCCGATTTGGAATTATCTGATCTGGCCATCACATTTTCAGAGACTGCAAAGTTTTGTTGGAGTAAATCAAGATAAGAGAGAACAAACACAAAGGAGAGGACTGTGGAGCTGACAGAAGCAGCCATGACATGTGGTTGTAGCTTGGGGTGGGGAGACAGTATTTATTTCAAGATATTTACTTTGAGAAACATGACGATGAAGGAAAAATATCTCATAACGTGATAAAAGTACTGGAAAACAATTGATAGCGATGTGAAACAGGGGGAACGCAAGAAATGAGCCAAACCTCCAATCACCCTGGAATGATCCTTTAAGATTACTTAAGCTGAACACAGAGTGAACACACGATTTTGGTGTTTTTAAGGACCAATATGACAATATAATATATAATATTTGCTTCAGAAAACAAGAAGAGAAAGTTCCGGTTGTGTTCTCTGCTGTGTGCATCTTTGTGCATTTTTTTGTGTACAAGGACTGCTTCAGGAGGAGCTAAATTAAATGATGAGGCTCAGTCACATGTTGTTGTTAGACTCAGCTAGCAGCTGACACAGCAGCAAACCAGTCAGCTCCAAACACAAGCACCTTACACATCATGGACATTGTGTTTTGGGCGCAATGTTAAAGAGGAAGACGAGGTAGGGCAAAATGTTCCAGACTGTGCTTCAGTCTGAGTGCTAACCTTCCTCTGAGTTGAGAAATCTTTTTGAACTTTGTTGTGTTTTTGTTGCTGTAGGTTTGACTCGAGGCGAGCGGTGCAGCAGCTGAGGGCATGCGGGGTTCTGGAGACGATCCGCATCAGTGCTGCTGGGTATCCGTCAAGGTGAATCCACTTCCACTTTTTTTATGTCTAATTTTGCTTCTCAGATATGTTTTTGTGTTTTTGACATATATGACTGCTGTGGTAATTCCAAAAATCTAGCTTAATGTTAGTCTTTATGGTGTAATCGCCCAGTGTTCAGACAGCACTGAAACCCGGACATGGGACAGATTTCTAATGTCTCAGCGCTAACCTCATTTCACCGTCTGCATTATGCAAATTTGAGCCGTACCACAGACATGACTGAGGTAATTTGGTTGTTATGAGACGAGTGAAATTCTACATGCAGCATTTCTGTATTTTTTCGCTACAGGCCCAAACCGGTAGAGAAAGTTCTTCATCTTTGTCTTTTTTTATTGCTTTCTCATCCAACAGTAGCTCTCCTCCTGGTCTTAATAGGGTTGAAATTGAATTCCTTTTCTTTCTCTTGAGTTATGTGCTTCCCCGAGGCGTCAGGGGACAGAAAGCCACCACTTCCCGTGAAAAGTCTAAAACGATCTGAGTCGGTGCATGACAGAGAAATAGTGAGGAAGAACAACTTTTATGCTGTCATTTTTGTTAGATATTAAGGGACTTAAAGCAATATTCCACTTAGTTTTAACATGGGGGTTATATGGCTCTTGACCACCATGAAAACCAGAATATAAACTAATCTAGAGCTGCAACGATTAATCGATTAATCGATTAGTTGTCAACTATTAAATTAATCGCCAACTATTTTGATAATCGATTAATCGGTTTGAGTAATTTTTTAAGAAAAATAAGTCAAAATTCTCTGATTCCAGCTTCTTAAATGTGAATATTTTCTGGTTTCTTTCCTCCTCTATGACAGTAAACTGAATATCTTTGGGTTGTGGACAAAACAAGACATTTGAGGACGTCATCTTGGGCTTTGGGAAACACTGATCCACATTTTTCACCATTTTCTGACATTTTATAGACCAAACAACTAATCGATTAATCGAGAAAATAATCGACAGATTAATCGACAATGAAAATAATCGTTAGTTGCAGCCCTAAACTAATCACCATCATTCAACAACAGATGATTTTCAGTTGACTGTGGGTCCAACGCATTTTTATTGATAGAAGAGGACATAGCAGAGGGATACCATTTAGGAGAGATAGTTCCTGTTTGGGAGACTGGATCTACTTTTATTTTTAAATGCAAATTTTAGTGGAAACCAAGAATAGAAATGCAAAATAAGGACAGACCCAGGACTGCTTTGTTGTCCTAAAAGCAGGATCTGTTGTTGAATCTGTTCACCAACGTGTTAAATGTCAGTTTTCAGTCTATTTTCGTGGCTCATTCAAATGAATGGGAAATAGAAATCCAAACACAACTGCATCCAATCTTGGTGATTAGTTTATATTCTGGTTTTCATGGTGGTCAAGTGCTGAATAACCCCCATGTTAAAACTAAGTGGAATATTGCTTTAAAAGTGATAGGATGTAAAGGTATGTAATGCAACATGAAATGTAATCTAATGCAATAGAATCATGTAGTTTACAGATGTTCCGCATTTTTAATACTTGCATAGCTCTTTCTGCAGATATTCAAATCCTGCCTCTCCTGTATCCACCCGGCTCTGTCTCCATCAAATCCTATACAGGAGCAATACATCATAGAGGGGGAGTGCCATCCATTTTAGGAAACAAAACACAAGTTATATTTTTGTTTCGTAACATCCAGCTACCTGTCTTTCTAGGTGGACATACCCAGACTTCTTCAACAGATACAGAGTACTGATGAAAAAGTCTGACATGACCATAGCAGACAAGAAGCTGGTGTGTAGGAACCTGCTGGAGACCTTGATAAAGGTAACAGACGCTCCCTTACTGAAGCATACTATGAATTACATATGACAGCCGTAGTTATATTTCTTTAGAAATCTCTTTGACCTTCATCTTGTTCTTCCTTGGTTGGCAGTATACTTAAGGACTTCTCTGCAAATACATTATAAACTTTAGATTTTATTTAGGCTAAGCTTTTTTTTTTTTTTTTTTTATTATTTGGCACATAGCAGTGTATCACCTTGGTACATAGTTCATAATTCTGACTGATTGAGTAACAAGGCTTGCTTTTCTTGTTGATCTCAGGACCCTGACAAGTTCCAGTTTGGTAAGACCAAGATCTTTTCCGAGCGGGCCAAGTGGCCTACCTGGAGAAGCTCAGGCCGACAAGTTTCGCTCAGCCTGCATTAAGATCCAGAAGACTGTGCGAGGCTGGCTACAGAGAGTCCGCTACCGCAAGATCCTCAAGTCCGCCATCACTCTGCAGAGATACGGCCGCGGATACTTGGCCCGCAGGTCAGGAAACCTAGCACATCTAGTGTTTTACTCGTAGTTATCAGTTGTTAATTTTGTGAATAACTATTCCCTTTTCTTTTCTCCGTCTCTCTCCCTCTCTTTCACTAATTCCTTATCCTTTTTTTTTTTTTCAGGTATGCAGAGCAGCTGCGTCTCACCCGCGCTGCCCTCACCTGTCAGAAGCAGTATCGCATGGTGAGAGATCGACGGGCTTATTTGAGAGTGAGACAGGCCGTAATCACCATCCAGGCCTACACCAGGGCATGTACACACGCAGGATCTTCCAGGAGGTACAAAAACAAACTTTGTCCCATACCGGTTCCGCCTCTCGCTCACTTTCTGCCACACACAGACACTCTTTCATTCTCCACGCAAAGAGTTTTCTTCTTTTGTTTACCCTCGCTGATTGTTTCTCTATGGATTACTCAGTCACTCTCACTTTTTCATCTGTTGGATTTACTTTCCCATACATTTGCCCCCTTCCGCCCTGCCCCCCGTTACAGTCACAGAAATTGATTAGATCTCTATCTAAGGGAGAACTAGAAATAATCGGTTTGTGGTTGTCCTATTTGTGGTGTTTACGTGACCAGTGAATTGAGCACAAAGTGCCTTCAATTTGACTTGGAATGTGTTCAGGCGGACATTGCTGAATGCTGTTTTGGTTAGCCTTCAGACCGCTTGGTTGATTTTGAAGTCCTGATAGGCTTTTCAAGCTCCTTGGTGTCCCCTTTCACATTTTGTATGATAAATGGCACTTCGGCTTGAATGTCAACGCTCTCCTCCTTCGCAGTTCCTCCTGCACCACAAGGCTATGATCATCCCAGAAGACCGTCCGCGGCTGGCTGGAGAGGAGGAAATTCAGACGAGCACGCAATGCCGCCATCATCATCCAGTGTGCGTACAGACGCATGCGTGCCAAGCGGCAGCTCAAACAGCTCAAGATTGAAGCGCGGTCTGCTGAACATCTGAAGAAGCTCAACACTGGCATGGAGAACAAGATCGTCCAGCTGCAGAGAAAGATGGACGATCAGGTAGAGTAGAGCACAGCAGGCCTTTATATAGCTTACTTATTCAATAATTAATCATAGTTATTAATAACAATATATAATAGATTCTACTACTGCTACTACTACTACTACTGCTGCTGCTGCTACTATTTCTATTACTATTACTATTACTACTACTACTACTAATACTAATACTAATACTAATACTACTAATACTACTACTAGTACTAATACTAATGCTACTACTACTGCTACTACTAATACTACTTCTACTTCTACTTCTACTTCTACTTCTACTAATACTAATACTACTAATACTAATACTACTACTAGTACTAATATTATTATACTACTACTACTACTACTACTACTACTACTAATCTATACTTCTACTTCTACTTCTACTAATACTAATACTACTAATACTAATACTACTACTAGTACTAATATTATTACTACTACTACTACTACTACTACTACTACTAATACTTCTACTTCTACTTCTACTAATACTAATACTCAATACTAATACTACTACTATACTAATACTATTATTACTACAACGACTACTACTACTACTACTTCTACTTCTACTTCTACTACTACTACTACTACTTCTACTTCTACTTCTACTAATACTAATACTAATACTAATACTACTACTACTACTTCTACTACTTCTACTACTTCTACTACTACTTCTACTTCTACTAATACTAATACTAATACTAATACTACTAATACTACTACTAGTACTAATACTAATGCTACTACTACTGCTACTACTAATACTACTTCTACTTCTACTTCTACTTCTACTAATACTAATACTACTAATACTAATACTACTACTAGTACTAATATTATTACTACTACTACTACTACTACTACTACTAATAATACTTCTACTTCTACTTCTACTAATACTAATACTACTAATACTAATACTACTACTAGTACTAATACTATTATTACTACAACGACTACTACTACTACTACTTCTACTTCTACTTCTACTACTACTACTACTACTTCTACTTCTACTTCTACTAATACTAATACTAATACTAATACTAATACTACTACTACTACTACTACTACTTCTACTACTTCTACTACTTCTACTTCTACTTCTACTTCTACTAATACTAATACTAATACTAATACTACTAATACTAATACTAAATAGTTACTAAGCAACAATACTGCCCCTAAGGCCAAGGAGTTAAATTGTTGCCACCAAAAAAGAGTTTTTTTCCCCCCATGTTTTCTCGGAATTTGCTGAATTTGCTGTGATTTTGTAACATTACAACGTGCATGAGAGCTCTTTCTTGTCGATCCCGCCGTAGTCCAAAGAGTACAAATCCCAGAACGAGCAGCTGTCGATAGCCAACACCACCCTGGGCACGGAGATGAGCAAGCTGCAGAAGGAGCTGGAGCAGGTTCGCAGTCGGCAGGGCGACGGCAGCCAGCTGACTTCCCTGCAGGACGAGCTGGAGAGGCTGCGGGCGGAGCTCCAGGAGGCCTATGCCCAGAGGAAGAGGCTGGAGGAGGAGCACGGCAGCGAGAAACTGGGATTGAAGCAGGTGAGCTGAAGAGAAGAAAGGGGCGCCTGTCTTATTCAGTAGTGCTGTTTTTCAGAATTATATAAACAGGGTGCCGCTAACCTACTTAGTGAAATCCTGCTTTCTTAAAAAAAAAAAGTCCAAAAGAATTTCTGCAGGAGTGAGGAGGAAATAATCATCAGTATCCACTTGAAATAGATATAGGCCCCTATATCTCTGTATCTAAGACTCCTCATCTCTTTCCATTTAGATAACGCATTATGATAAGTATCCTGACATATATATTCTCAAAGCCCTCCTCTTGACATGAATATAACAAAGGCCTTTCAATGCTTACATTAAATAACAGCACCAAGGAACTGCTAAATTGCTGTGAACAGAGCACTTAGAAAATTCAAACACCTTTTGGTCAGCTTAATTATCAAGTGATTTCCTCAGCCCAACTTGCCAGAAATCTACTGTACTGTATCAGCGCTCTGACGCTGACTATAGATATTATTCACGTTTTTTTTAGTATATCCAGTTGACACCCAGGAATTGAGTCATTATTATGTAGATTGGATGCAGGATTTTTATGTGCCCCCGTTGTATTTGATACCACTCTGGTCCCTCTTAATGATCTTCTGAAGTTAAACCGCAGCGCACTGCGGGGGGGCATCCCACGTTCTGCAGCAAGCTCAGCCTCAAATACCAAGGATGACTATGAACACACACACACACACACACACATACACACACAGGAGTAGCCCTTTTGCTCACTATGCAATACAATGTAATCAATAAAAACAGTACTTGAAATAGAAAATGAAATGGATAAATCACATTTCTTGCCCATGAACTCTCTTTACCACTCTTGGCGTTATTCCCTTTTTATATTATCAATATTCCTCAAGGGTTTTATTATTGAATACCTTCCTGTGTCTTTTGCTTTAGAGGGTGGAGGAGCTGGAGAGGGAAAACTCCATGCTGAAAAGTGAAAAGGAGGAGATGAACCAAAGGATTCTTCAGCACTCCAAGAGCACTGAAGGTGAGTTTGGGGATTTTTTAAAAGTTTTTTACTTTTAATGACAACAATATGTGCCACTGTTACTGATCTACCTGTTTATACTTTGGGTCTTATGCCTCTGCCCCGAGGGGAGGGATGGTTTGTTCCCCCGCACAAGAGGGTTTCTGTCTGGAAATAGGACAAAGTCGGTACAAACTGCATCAGGTTTCGCCGCAGAAATGTGGGACTTTTCCTTTTTTTCTACTTGTGGTCTATGAAAAGTACCATTGTTTGCCGCTAGTTTCGCAGGGGAAAAGTAGAGACCCTCAACTACACTGCCACTAAATTCTTAACTAAACCTTTAGCTGAGAAGCACAGATAAGGAAAATGATACGCAAATGAAGTGAATTGGCGTTTTATATATAAGATGCCCATCTTGTGTATTAGTGTGATATTAGTACTTAGCACTGTTCAGTTTATGCCACAGTGTGAAACATGGCTTCCACTGGACTGATTAAAACTGGCTTCCACTCTTTGCTTGTGAAGCCAACGGCAAAGAGAAGTTATGACCTTAATATTGGCTTTATACTTACTATATCTCAGTGGTCCCCTTAGAGTGAATGATACTGCTAGAGCTATACATTGTCTTTATGCTGCAGAAGCAGGATTCTATCATGTCTGAAAGCCATTGAACTAGGATTTCCACACCAGAGAATTGTTTCTATTTAAAATCGGCAATTTCTGTCAATTTCTTTGAATAAAGGTTTGACATACAGTAGACCTCTATGAATCAACCATGGGAAAGAAAAGAGCCAATACTGCTGCTCAGTGTAGCACATAAATATTTTCTTATATATCTGTGTGCCTGTTGTATCAGGATAATGTCAGAAAAATAGCACTGTTTCAGAGAGGTTACAAGAACCTGCGCTGTATGGAGGAGATGGAGATAGGACTTTTTCTGGATGGCAATGTTGTACTGTTGCTTTTCTGGAAACGCATTAAGAGCAAATGTGTAAAAATGTCAACCGAAATCTCCATATGCAAAGAGTAACAGACATCATGAAGGAGCCACTGTTACTGGACAGAGCGTGATGGTAACCGATACGGCCGGCCTGTGTCTTTCAGACCAGGAGAGCAATGCCTCCCAGAGGGAAGTCCGCCTGCAGACGGAGCTGGACGAGGAGAGGCAGCGCTACCAGAATCTGCTCAAGGAGTTTTCCCGACTGGAGCAGAGATATGACAACCTGCAGGAGGAGGTCTCTCTGGCCAAGGTAATCACAGTTATAGATCATATATTAGAACGTATGGCTCAAGTCTCGGCATTTTTGTGTAAATACGGCTATACATGTGTGTTTTCCCTCGAGATGAAAACCATAGAGGTGTGTGAATGCTTGTCACAGTATATACCCCAAACCATTCAATGTAGCTATGACATTGAGTATAACAGTGAGTGATTCCCTGTCTCCCATGATCTTCCAGTTCCACCCCGGCCACAGGAGGAACCCATCCAACCAGAGCAGCTTGGAGTCGGACTCCAATTACCCCTCGATCTCCACTTCGGAGGTCGGAGACACCGAGGACTCCATTCAGCTGGTGGAGGTAACCTGTGATGATGACTGCGACTATGGGCATAACAGGAGTTTGCACTTTCCCAATAGAGCTGAAACGCTGTGTGTCATTGATAATGGTTGGGTTTTACTACAATCTCACCTCATTCCCTTTTCCCCCTCTGCAGGAGATGGGAGTGGAAAAGGCTGCGATGGACATCAGTCTGTTCATGAAGCTGCAGAAGCGGGTTAGGGAGCTGGAGCAGGAGAGGAAGAGGCTGCAAATCAATCTCGACAAGATGGAGGAGCTTGCCAAGCACAAGGTAAGACTTCTCAGTGAATATTTATTCACTGTCAAGGGATGCACTGTAATCAGGTTCACTTCACAGAACTAAGTCGAATCTCAAACCACAGAGATCCCAATCAGAAGTCTAGTTTTTGGGCTTATCTATGCAAGGAAGTGGTTTGATTCATGTGAATGGGTTTAAACATCAGGACTAGGATCCTGGGGTCGGTGCATGGAGTCACACTTAACATCTTGCAACTTAAATATCTTGATTTTGCTTCATAAAGCTAATCATTAATTGTGTACCGTTTACTACCGTTCAGGGCACTGAGTCGAGGAGCCCCACCTCAGAGCAGGAGAGTGCAGATCTGGCGTACAACAGTCTCAAGGTACAAATCTACCTTCCTCTCTCACACACATACACACAATCTCCTCATCACATTAAGAAAATGAACAAGCTGCATTCTGTAATCTACCCATTTTGATGGCTTTTCTTTATGAAATGCTGTAGGCAACCGTGGTGTTACCACATTTCAGAATCTTGGCTAAGAATTGGATTCTTACTCATTTACAATCAAGGACCACATTAGAAATAAGATTATGTCTGCGATGTGTCATCCTTAACAGCCGTGTAGATGCATTGTTTAGTACTTTGCATTGAAATAAACTAAAGACCGTATGAAATGAAACCATTACTTTTTTGAGTTCAGTGATGTTCATAACCAGAGAGTCATGCAGGCCAAAACATTCACGTTGAGTGAAGGATAGCTTACTCCACCTGCAAGAAGAGGTGTAATATTTTGATGGATGTTTCATAGAGCATGAGAGTTTGTTTTTACTACGGATTAGTATGCCAGCAAGTTCAAAAGGAACAATGATCCCAGTAAGTGTGTTGATAAAATCTGTTTGACTGCACTCATATTTCATTTCATAACTGTTTTTTATATTGCTTCTTCCTCATTCACCAGACTGATGTGCCCTCCCACTTTCAACTCGCACAACTGTCACTCCTTTTTATCAGATAAACAGCATTCCTCTATTTAGAAATGTAGAAGGTCAAACATCTTACATATTCCTGAAGGATTTCTTGGAGCGATCAGGTCTTGAAAACCCATCTTGGATAGAAACCTTGGGGCTGAGTTTCTATATTCATCTTGTCTCGTGAGTCCGCTCTAACCACCTTCACTCTGGCACTGTGTCGCTACAGAGACAGGAGCTGGAATCGGAGAACAAGAAGCTTAAGAACGACCTGAACGAGCTGAGGAAGGCCATCGCCGACCGCGCCTCCCAGAACAGCTCCTCCAATGAGCTGCAGGACGGCTACAACGTCCTGCTCAGTCAGCTGAAAGCAGCCAGTGAGGAGCTGGAGGCCCGCAAGGAGGAAGTCCTTATTCTCAGGACCCAGATCGTCAGCACTGCCCAACAGCAAGAGCAGAATGATCATATAGTAAGTCAAGTAAACATCTGCTCTCATTGTACATGAATTTCATTTTTTTTATCTAGAATATAACAAATTATAGTAAGGATCGTGTGTGTATAAACGTGACTTATTGCCCCTTTAATCCAAGTCTGCTGATGTTTCTGTTTTGTCTGTGGGTCAGCTGGGTTGCTGGGAGGTATATTTAGTTGTTAGTTAATTTGGGTCAAATGCCTCAGTGATTGAAAGCACCTGATAGTGATGGACATTTATGTAACCGCTGTGCTTAAAAATATCATCATAACTGTCCTATTAAAAAGCAAAAGGCTTTGTTGGAAAGATGTCAGCGTCAGGCTTTAACCCTTACCCAGACACTAGCTTCAGTGTTACAGGAGTTGTGTGGTGGAAAATTGACAGACACACACTCACACACACACACACACAGGCTGAAGGACAGCTAAACCTTGAGGGAAGAAGAGCCTGATTCATCCCCAAAGACATTGAGGACTCATTCATTCAGATGTAGAAATTAATGAACTCTTAGAAAAAAGTGAAAAAGTGACACCTTAGAGGTTATCCTGGCATTATCATCAGTTGTTGTGTTTTTTGTTGGTTTTCAAGGCTTTTGATGCCATAGGGTGTTTTAAGAAAGACATAGCAGGTTTTAACGAATACAGTGGAAGCCATTCACCAACACAAAAAGGCCACCAAATATCTCAATTTAAAAACATCACTGACAAATAATTTGGGGTGTATTATTTATTTATTTAATTATTTATTAGCTCATATTAAGGCACGAGTGATAGAAAAACCGCACGTCAGAAACAGTGGCATTATCCTTTGAATTGTTATTTAAATTTTTTACATTTACATTTACATTTTTACATTTACAGGAACAGTGGTATTATTCTTTGAATTGTTATTTACATTTTTTAAATTTTTCAACAGGAAAGCAATAACGTGCCTGAACTGAACAACAGCAAACAGCCCCTCGACAAAGAAGAGGCTGTCAAGGCTTACCATGGACTGTGTGAGTCGAAGAAGTAAGTGTCACTTCATCGTGTACTTTTATATAAAGAGCTGATATTAAAGGATAAGGCCGGTGTTTTTTAATGCATTGCTTACCGTCAACAAATCCTATGAAAATAACAAAATCAACAATGATTTTGTTTTGCCAACAAGTCTCGTCCATGTAGCCGGTGCCCAATGCAGCCATAGAACTCCATTGTATTAAAAAAATGATTAAAAACACGTCAAAGAGCCATGCTGTTGCTCTGGCAGCATATTTCATCATCACGATGCACCGGGCCAGCCGACTGTTTCCTCAGACAACTTAATAAGCCGGCTGTAAACACTTTGCGATCCCAGGAAAGTAGTTCTGTAGCACCAAAAATAGTCCCCGGTGTAATGAAGAATTTGTTCCCATTTGAATTTGATTTGGTAATAACTACAACAGCCTGACTTTTCGTGGTAACAGTTAGCGATTTTTAAAATGTAAACTATGTCTTTGTGAGCTGGATTTCAAGGTTTTTAGCTTATAATTGGAGCCAATGGCTTCCGGATTGACGGCTAAAAACGGTACGCGGGAAGTCAGAAAGTAACAGGAGTAGAGCAAACGCATTGTTGATTTTGTTATTTTCATAGGGTTTGTTGACGGTAAGCAATGCATTAAGAAACACCGGCTTTATCCTTTAAATGACAGTCACTGGCGTAGCAATAGATAGATTTCATTCAGTTGTGGCTGACCAGAGTCTGTCAGTCTGCCATCTAAATTCATGGCTCTCACTGACCTCATTAGCATAATCCTCAAACACTTATGGGATTGTCTGGGAGGAAATACATTTGCGTTGCTTATGAGCCAGTTAGAGCATTGTGATTTACCTTGACGAAACCAATCCCTCTTCCTTCACTATCTCTTTCTGTCTCTATATTTCATATTTTTATCATCATCATAGCTAAACAATACACTAGAACTTTTATGCAAATGCTCGTAGTGACACATTGACCCTGCAGGACCGTCTGTTATCAGACTGTATCTGTATCAGCAGGTATACTAAATGTTGCCTGCCCTGCCTTATGGAAGAAAGTACTTTTGGAGTTTGTGCATTGCATTTTATTCAAAAACAAGTTGTTTGCATAATCGTGCTGTCAAGTCTTTGGCTGAAACAAGATTTCTGAGTATGTTTATCAGCATAGCCGGTTCTCCCTATAGGCTGAATAAGCAAATTCCCAGGGCCTCAAGCATCCTTTAATGTATTTTTTGTACTTTGGGGGAAAAAAAAATCTTAGCGTTTTTTTTGGATACATTCATGCCAGTGATCATAAAACCAATCAAAAGCACTGATTCAGGGAAGGCCCACCCCCAGCAAGTGTGTGCTATCATCCACTTACAGGGACTGGAAGAAAATGAATGACAAGATATGGCAAAAGTGATATTCATCTTTTAAAAAAAGACAAAAGGATTAATTTCTGAATTTCCAATCTTTTGACTCACTAACCACTTCTGCTCTTTTGTTTACAAAGTTTCTCACAATCTCCTTTTCTCTTCTTTTTTCCCCCCTCTTTCTCTAACTGTCTGTCTTTCTGCTTTCCTCTGCCTTGTGGACACCAGTAAAGCTCAGGACTGGGGTTATTTGAATGAAGATGGAGAGCTGGGTTTGGCCTACCAGGGTCTAAAACAAGTGGCCAGGTTTCTGTCTGCTCGCTTTTTCTTTTTCTGCACTTCTTGCTGTTCTTCCTTTCACCTTTGTTTCATCTTTGAATGATAGTTTAATGAGAGAAGATGTTTTCTGTGCATTTGAATAAGTGACCCATGCACTTATGCTAAAAATGAATTACTTATTGGGGTTTGCCTTTACTAGACACACTAATGATATAATCCCCCTCCTCCTAGGCTGTTGGAGACCCAGCTCCAGTCCCAGTCCAGGCAGCATAAGGATGAGCTGGAAGCGCTTCACACTCAGATTGAGCTGCTGAAAGACGATATCGAGAAGAAGCAGGAGATCCTGAACTACACCATGTCCCTGTCGCCAGAGGCCCAGGTGGAGTACAGCGTCCAGCAGGAGATCACCCGCCTCACCAACGACAACCTGGTGAGATACTGCGCTGTACCGTAAGGAACACCAGCATTGAAGCACAAACTGGAATGATCTTATGCTGTTTTTCTCTTTTCTTGCTTGCAGGACCTGAAAGAGCTGGTGGAGAAACTGGAAAAGAATGAGAGGAAGCTGAAGAAGCAGCTGAGGATCTACATGAAGAAGGTCCAGGAGCTAGAAGGTGACAAGCAGAAGGCTCAATGAACAGCACTACATTACTCTTAAACTACAGCCATTCAGATCTGTAGCGTACCCTATGTTTGCATGAGATCATCAGTCCTGACCGTTGTCTCCTGCTCTCTGCAGTGTCCCAGGCTGCTGCAGCTCAGCCCAAAGCGAAGCCAGAACTGAGCCGCCAGGTGACGGTCCAGCGCAAAGAAAAGGACTTTGAGGGGATGCTGGAGTACTACAAGGAGGATGAGGCCCTACTAGTCAAAAGTCTAATTACTGGTAAGACATGGCTTGTCAAGCCTGATTTCAAGTCAGTTTCACATCCTTTATTCTACAACAGGGGTGTCAAGTCAAGTCAGGTCAAGTCAATTTTATTGTCCCAAAATGGGCAATTTGTGCTGCAGCAAGTATAGAAACACATATCACAACATGAGACATGTAGTATCACATGTTTTATGATCTGATCAATGGTTCTCAATCCTGGTCCTCAGGACCCAGAGCCTGCTGGTTTTCATTGTAGCCTCATAACAGACTATTTCACACCTGCTATGCAAGGTGAATGCAATTGCAATGCGACCTGGTAGGATAGAAAACCAGCAGGAGATTGAGAACCACTAATATGGATTATACTAAGTGTGTTTCAGCACATTACTGTCTAGATATTCTTCCCATGATCATTTTGTCTGAGTGTGCAATCACAGCTACAGTTTGTTTTCTTTGGTTTGAACAATAGTGGAAAAGTATCCAAATACTTTTTTGTATATGGCTTGTGTAGGTTCATACTGCCCAAAGCAAACAAGCTTGTAAACAAAAGTCACATGGACTCAAAAGGAGCTTGTTTATTGGAGAAGTTTTGGTAACTTGTCATCCCGCCAAGTTAATTTTGTCAGCAGGAGGGGAGTCAACAAATCCCAGCTTGAATACTTCAGTACTGCTATGTGTTCTTTGAAGGAGTTGTTAAACGTGCTCCTCTGCCCATATATTGAGGAGGCATTTCATGTCACAAATTTGCCTTCATTCATTTTAATTAACTGCTGGTTATCAGATTTCAATATCTGTATCCTGCTACCCATAAACACATTTAGACCACACCACAGTTCTCTTGGAAGAACACTGAGACACAGATTTCCAGGCGTCTCAGTGCAGTTATTTGATGCCACCCAAGTTCAAATGCCACTGTTCTTATCTCACCAAACAAACTGAACTAAAGCAGTAAACACACACAGAGTGTGAATCTCTGGACATGCTTGGTGTGAACGTGCCTGACATGTGCTGTTTTGTTTTCAGACATAAGGCCCAATGATGTGTCAGCTACAGTCCCCTGCCTGCCAGCCTACATCCTGTTCATGTGCATCCGCCATGCGGACTACATCAACGATGACCGGAAAGTTGAGGCTCTTCTCACCTCCAGCATTAATGCCATCAAGAAAGTCCTCAAGGTTTGTGTTATTGCTTGAGAAATCTACCTTCGTGATTATTAATGTACATTATTTTTTCCCCAACTTTTTTTTTAATGTTTCTCAATTCTTCTGCAGAAAAATAATGACGACTTTGAGATGACCTCCTTCTGGCTGGCCAACACTAGTCGTCTTCTCCACTGTCTGAAGCAATACAGTGGTGATGAGGTGAGTTGCAAAAGATATTGTGGAAAGTTAGTTTTAGTAAATCAGCTTTTGAATGAGATTTTCTAGGGCTCCATTTTCCTTCTTTTGGAAAATGATAAGAGTAACAGAAACACAAACCCTGATTTATTTAAGAGCATCCTTGGTTCCCTGATATCTTTTTGAGCATAACAAGTTTTTGTAGCTTTTTACTGCAAACAAAGTTGTGCTGCGTTGTTTTTTTGCCCAGGTGTTCATGACCCAGAACACAGCCAAGCAGAACGAGCACTGCCTGAAGAACTTTGACCTGGCAGAGTACAGGCAAGTCCTGAGCGACCTCTCCATCCAGATCTACCAGCAGCTCATCAAGGTGGCAGAGAGCACCATGCAGCCCATGATCGGTAAGTTTCTGCTAGATAGAAGAGAGTTAGGGTTCAGCCATCTTGGGTTTTTAAAGGTAAGTAGTATTCAGTGTTTCTCCCAGAATTGTGTTATTGGCAGGGTTGAAAAGCCCCCGAAGCAGCATGTAGAGCATCATGGGACACTAAAACTCTTGCCTGGTCCTAAGCAGACTGTTGGGCCCAAAGAGTCTGGGAATTTTCTCTGATGCTACAGCAATGTGCGGGTGGTGTTGTGATTGGAGCATTCTTTCTGATTTTTCTTGTCATTCAGTGATTTGAGCCCTCTGTGTCCCGCAGTGTGTACAGCGGTTACCCCGGCGACCGCTCAGCTGATGTCAATAAAAACATTAAGGCTTTAAGGCAATAAAAGCATTAAGGCTTTTTCCGAAGCCTGCTCGGCTTTCAAAACGAGGTCAAGCTCGCTGTGTCCACTTGTTGTTCTAAACGATGGGCATCTATATTTACATGCACCATGTTGTCGCACATAAGGTCAATTCTGGGTTCTTAGCAACTTGATGATGCTGCCTACCCTAATTTTTGAGTGACATATCTGGAAATCAATAAAACCTAATGCTCAGTAATAATCAGTAAAATGATTGAGATTAACGAAATGCAAAAAAACAATCAGTCCTTTTACACACACATTTGTCTCCTCTTGCCATATTTCTTCACACCACACGCAAAATACAAAGTGGTTGCATTTTCCACAGTTGTCCATAACCTTATTCCCTCTATATTTGGCCTGGCACTGTGACTATGGCACTGAAAAACTATCTCAGTAGGGTTTTGATGGCTTTCAGTGTCTCAATGGATAAATGTAACTGGCATGCAAATGCTGAATTGAGTGCCGGAGGAGGAGCGCAATATTATATTATATTTATATTTGTTGATATTCTTATTTGGTTAGCAACACCCTGTGGGCCATTTTTTTGGCACTAACTGAGGATTTTTGTGTGGGGAAAAAAAAAATTAATTGCTCAAGTCAACAAGTCAACACAAGCATTTAAAGACAAAATATTTTGGAAAAGTCACGGAAGGATCAGTACTGTGAATCCAGTGTTGGAGAACTTACATTTTTAAAACTCTGGTGTTGAAACTTTGGTCTTTCTTGCGTTAATACCAGCCGTTATGAAAACGTTTATCGTAACTCATTAAAATGACCGAGTCTAGATAACGTTAGCGCTAAAACCCGCCACGACCCTAACCCTCCTCCTCTCCTCCCCCCCCCGGGGCCCCCCCCCCAGTGTCGGCCATGCTGGAGAGCGAGAGCATCCCCAGCCTGGCCGGGGTGAAGCCCATGGGCTACCGGAACCGCTCGTCCAGCATGGACAACGACGGCTCGGGGCCCGGCGGCTACACCCTGGAGGCCCTCATCCGCCAGCTGGGCCAGTTCCACGCCGTCATGGGCGAGCACGGCCTGGACCCGGAGATCGTGGGCCAGGTGGTCCGGCAGCTCTTCCACTGCATCAACGCCATCACCCTGAACAACCTGCTGCTCCGCAAGGACGTCTGCTCCTGGAGCACCGGCATGCAGCTCAGGTACGGGTCCCAGAGGCTTTCGCAGGAGGAGCCACAGATGGTATATTCTACTCCCAACAGTCAAGTAATAAACTGAGCGTCCCCTTGTGTCTGTGCAGATACAACATCAGTCAGATGGAGGAGTGGCTGAGGGGGAACAACCTGTACCAAAGCAAGGCGGCTGCGACGCTGGAGTCCATCATCCAGGCGGCCCAGCTGCTGCAAGTCAAGAAGAAGACATCCCAGGACGCCGAAGCCATCTGCTCCCTGTGCACCGCCCTCACCGTGCAGCAGGTATTCCACTACATGCATGAAACTCACACACATATTTACTGAGTCAGCAAGTGAGATCGCGCTAACCGCTTTTTCCTCCGCGCGCCGCAGATCGTGAAAATCCTCAACCTCTACACGCCGCTCAACGAGTTCGAAGAAAGGGTCACGGTGTCGTTCATCCGGAATATTCAGGTAGGAAACGGCGACACGGATTGTCGCTGTATCTAAAGCGCATACAAGTACAAGAATTCATGCACACCCTCACGCTGTTCTCACCCGTTTTTTTTTTTCAACCCTCTCTCCGTGCAGAATCGCCTCCAGGAGAGAAACGACGCCCCGCAGCTCCTGGCGGACACCAAGCACACGTTCCCCGTCCTGTTCCCGTACACCCCCTCCGCTCTCAGCCTGGAAACCCTGCACATCCCCGCCTCCCTCAGCCTGGACTTCCTCGTCCGAGTCTGAGCTTTTCTAAAAAAAAAAAAAAAAAAAAAAAAAAGGCCCACAGTCGGCCCGCTTCTCAGACTCCCGTCAAACCCCTGGGTAAACCGGCTACACTTTGGTTGTAAACCCAAACAACAGAGGGGTACCAAATCTAAAAGGGGGGGCAATGACGGTTGAGACGTTTTGTACCGACCAGGTATGAAAGCGCTTGTGTTTTCTTGTGTGTATTCAGAGATCCAAAGTGTCGGGTGGCAAGTAATCCTTCAATCCTATCACTCACTGATGTCTTCCTGAGTGGCTTTTTCACGGAGGATCACCTGCAAAGCTGACTAAAGAACGTCCAAAAGGTTTTGTCTTACATGCCCGGGCCCACATTAACTCTCTCTCGCGGGTCTGATAATCAGCTCCGCTACACTGAACTCATGAGTGAATCTTCCACGTTGCCTCACACTCCTCTGTAAAACCAACGGGGCGGCAGAGGCGAGAGCGGCGAGCACCGCAATGCGGACGTGGATTAGATCCCGCCGCCGCTGCTGCTCCCTCTTATGCCCCCAGGAATCCTCTGTCCTCAGAGTATTCCTTCACCGTACTCGCTAGTTTTATCTTATGTTGCGTAAGAGCTTTTATGTGTGGGTTCAGACACACTCTCTCTCTCTCTCTCTCTCTCTCTCTCTCTCCCTGCAGTCCACGGAGCAGAAGTCCAGAAATCCGTAACTTTATGCAACTCACACTAAGTAAGAAAAAGGGAGAAACCAAACGAGCGGAGAGAGTTACATGCAAGTGAAGTGTTGATGGGACAGAGATTGAAGGAAAACCGCGGTGTGTGTGTGTGTGTGTGTGTGTAATATATAGAGTCCTAGAGGGCAAGCGAGGCAAGTGAGACGTTTTCAGTGGAAGTGAATAAAAGAGAAGTGGCGTGAGCAAAGAGGAGGAAGAGACACAGGTGTCATTGACTACTGCTGAGAGGGAAACAGTCATGTGAACAGTGTATGTTTCTGTCGCTATTCTCCATAGCAAGGGGGATTATGTAGATTATGAAGGAAGGTCAGAGGGCACAGAGTTTCTAACTATATGAATCTAAAGTAATTAATAATATCTGCTGCTTTTCTTTTTCGAGTGATCACTTTCTATTTACAATGCCAATTATTGTATGTGTACATTTTGTGTGATTTCATTTTGTGTGAATATTTCAGTGTATTCTTTTTTTTTTTTTATCACTGGATTTTTTTTCCAGTTGGGTGTTTTCTACTCCACCTGCTCATTTGGAGCGTCATTTCTTTCCCTTGTCTGTTTTGCACAATTCTGTGCTCACACTAATGAATTCATAACTACAGATACAGATGCTACTTTCAGACAAGACGTCCTCTGCTGCTCTCTGCTGTCAGACAGATAAAAGCAAAAAGTTTTCTGCACGTTATACTGCAGTGTGCCACAGTGAATCAATACCCCATCATTATATCTATCAGATTATACACACAGTGGGTCCTTGGTCTGAGCCCAGGTGCCATTATGGGATGATGGCACTCATAGGGAACAATACTTTCTATGAATATGTTTAGAGTACAGATGCCAGAGTTTCCTTCATTCTGAAAAAAAATGTCTCTTTACCTGAACTTAATAAAGATGACGTATAAATGCTGAAATTTGTTGTCTATGTGAAGGGGTTCATATCAAAATGTCATTGTGAAAGATGTCACCGGATGTTCAGTACTTTGTATTTTAACAATACAGATGATTACTTCTGCTGAAATGGAATCATTTTTGTAAATTCAAAAAAAAATCCCTAATCATTTTAAATAGCGTTTTATATTGAGATTTACTTTTCATGCCCAGCAGTAATTTTGTAAAATAGTTTTCAAGATTCAAATATTTGGATTATCTCATTTTGGAATGAGGCTCTTCAGTCGGGACCGGATCAGTTTGATGTAAACACTACATGGATGTAAAAGTTGGATGATGTCATTGGAGTGAAGTAGAAAGTGTGAATAATGTATTTCGATGAATATATTTTGGAAATGAAGTAACTAAAACTCTAATACTTGTTTTGTATGGTCATGTTTTACTGTTCTTATGCCAACTTGTGATCATGATATCTTTGTCATTAGGTGATTCATGAAATGCATTTTTTTTTTCTTTTTGAGCAAATTGAAATCTCACAATTGCCTTTTTAAAAATTGCTTTTGAAGAGAGAAATGAAATGTAGAAATGATTTATTACTGATTTTGTGTTGCGGTTTTTGTGTGTGTGTGTGTGTCCATAAATGTACCTATATATTCTATATGTGTTGACTGAGCAGATAATGACATGAGTCACGTTTGATGATAGATATCTCAGAACAGAAAAATTCCCCCGCTGACATTCTACATTAAGACCTTTTGTTTTCTTCAGATTTTTATGATAATTTTTGACATCTAGTACAGTACATTTTTACATAATGTCTACTACCCATGGGGTCTGTGCAGGGGGGCCCATGTGAACACGGCTGGGGGGCCTTTCCCATAGCAGCTCACCGTTACTCAGTGTCAGTTGTGTCTGTAGGCAGAGCAGCTGTTTCTGAGGCAGTCCGTGGTTAGTTATCTCTCAGGTGGCAAGTCGGAAATGTTACCACTGCACACACTTGACTGGATGTTGTGTGACTGAAACCTAAGCTACAGATGTGTGGAGAGACAGAGGGTCAGGTCCCCCTCAGTATTATAGGAGAAGGATGAACCGTCCCCACCAATTATTTCTGCCTCAAACACATACACTGTATTTACTCGCTCTGATTTTTCAAAGCATATTTTCTGTTTGGTCACAAGCACAAACAGCCTTTCCCTTTGCAGCCCTTCTCTAGCTGTTTGAAACTCCTTTTAATGCATTTAAAGGCATTTCAACAGCAAATTACATGGCCACGTTCCATTATTGATGACATCAGCGGCTCAGTGTAGCAGTGTCTCACCAGTAATTCTCCTCCTTACTATATAGCCCATTCATCATAAGGGCCAACAACTTGTGAGTAGTGAGATGAGTGAGTTATTGGAGCATTTGTGGCCTTTCTGTTTTTTGTTTGTCTCACCGTTCTCTGTAAACTCTACAGACTGTAGTGTGGAAATCCCAGGAGGGCAGCAGCTGTTTCTGAGATGCAGCTGCTTCATTTACAAGAAGTGAACACAATCAGAGAATGTAGAAGAATGACTGTTTTAATCATAGTGTCACTATTGTCATGGAATTCTGGACAAAATCATATCTAACAATAGAAATATTCTCAGATTTGGGTCCGAGAGACAGAAATCTGCGGCCCTAATGTGGATTAAAGTAGGGGTCACTGATATGAAAAAGGTTAAGAATCAACACTGAACCGCTTCACCATGTCTGCATGCTTTATATATGGAGTTGCAGCCATATGATTGGCTATCTGGAGGAGCAGGCTGTTTAATAAAGTGGCCGGTTAGTGTATCATCTTTTGCTTCAGTGTCACGGATGAAGTGAGGGGAAAACACAGTAGTATGTCAGGCTGTGATTGGCTGTCCAGAGTTTGATCCAGAGTGTCCCACCCACCCCACCAAAGATGAAATGAAACCTACACCCTTGAATAAAAGCAGTTGTATTCTATGGGTTATTATAAGTGTTCTTTACACCAGATGACGCAACCTATGGTCACCGGCCTTTACCCACCAAAACTCCCCAGTGACACTTATGGTAAACTGCATGCCTTTATCTTCACAATTCATCTTTATGGCCACAGCTGAGGGTGCAGCGGCGGCGTGTTTGTGTATTTAATGGATGAACAGAAATTATGACTCAAGGAAGAGGATGTGGTGACGAGTAATTTCTGAACAAGTCTGTGCTCCCTCTCGTCTGCAGATTTTTTTGCAACACCTTTCTACAGAAATTCACTTGCATTGCCGCCGGTAAAAAAAAAAAAAAAAAAAAAGAGTTTTTATCAGACGGCAGCGGAGCGATGTCAAGTCAGAAAAATACTGCGAGAGCTATTTGATGGTGACGCCGAGTAAGAGTGTGGAGAAGCAGCCCTGTAGAGACGGTGTATCGAGAAGGCATTCATGTGGCTGTTGTAGCCCCGGGTTCAAAGAGCCGCTCATTTTGGTGTGGCTTCAGTGAAATTCATCGCCATGAGATTTTTGCACTGTGGTTTCATGGTATGGGTCTAGGTGCAAGAGGATTTTTTTTTTTTTTTTTTTTTTTAAATTGCAGGCGTTCCTGTTAGATGGATGACATAAGTAGTCATACCTGTTCTATATTGTGTATGTGCAAGGCCGAGTTCAGTAGGACCTCCGAGATGGAGCCACACTGGATCGCCGTGATTATTTTCGGTGGTCACTTTCTGTCCGTTCTGTCCCAAATTCAAAATTCCTAATGCCTCCAACACACTTAGCAAATGCAATTCTTGATTTTTTTGAAACGCAGGAGGTGGCAGTGGACACCCTTGCCATGCACCGCTCGACCTTCCCGCCCCTTCTCCCGGGCGCCTCGCGAGGACGCGGGACCACGGGACCACGGGACCACGGGACCGCAGCGGAGTGTAAACAGGTGGCGCCCTCGCATTCCCATCGCTTGCAAAAACAAAAGAGGGAGGCAGCCATTAAAGCTCGAACCCACAGCGAGATCATGTTTCGTGATGAGCGCAGAGATAGGAACCTCAATCGTGTGGTTTGGTGTGGGGGTGTAGGAGGAGGGGGGGGGTGTGTGTGTGTGTGCCTCCTCCCTAGATAAGCTGTGTGCCATCCACAAGAGTAAACAAGAGTGACTCGCGGGGTTAATCTTTAACCACCCCCCCCCCCCCCCCCCTTTTTTTTTTTTTTTTCCACATCCCCGCTTCCCTCCGCAGGGGGAAGAGGCCAAAGGGGCCAGACGGGACTATTTTTTTTGCAAAGTAGAAACCCCTTCTTTTTTTTTTTCCCGCTTTTGGCCTCCCAGATTTTTTCGCAATTCATTTCGCGCGCGTGCTTCGCAAAACGTAGCGCGTCGACCGCAGCCGCCACCCACAGGCGCATTCGAGAGCTCAACCCCCTCCACCGCCACCGACCCCTCCTACCCACCGCCGAGCCTGCTCTCCACCCACGGGTGCCTATGAAGTTCGACTCCTCTCGTAGCCTACACATCCCTTCACATACCTAAACACTATAGGGTATTGTTCAGACTGAAGTAGAAAACCATACAGTAGAGGCCTATATATAGGAAACTGTGTGCGTAATGACTAAAAGCAGACAACCCAGATGTGCGGCCTTATCTTCCATTTCTCTCCTTGTTCACATGCAACTCCTGGGAATAGAACTGCTACAAAGGGTTTAGGTTATTACTATTTTGGTGAGGTATGGTTTGATAATTTACAATGTTTTTTTTTTAGTTGAACCACCCCAGAAAAACCACATCTTTGACCAGCTGGCACTCAAGCTGCCTGCTGTGGCGAGGAAGCATCAGATTAGGCCGAGACAGCAGATATTATGCCTCTTTACATAACCACATTTCCACCGTGCCCTGTTTCAGAACATTATTCTACATTCTGGGTGACTTCGACTAACTGAGACACCGAGCAAACACTGGTAACCATACTGACGCCTGTTGGGTTTACAATACCTGAGAAATTAGCCAAATAGAGAAGTGCTGGTTGATGCGTGTGTGTGTGTGTGTGTGTGTGTGAAGAGTGGGGAATAGGAGCAAAAGAGGAAGGAAGAATATTGACGTCAGAAGGACAGAAAGGTGTACAATACATACACAAACCAACCACAAACAATATTCAGAAACAAAAAAATATACTATACTATACTAATTATATAACAAATGAGCTAAATTCCCCTGTAAGTTAACCCAAAACAAGAAAATGTGAAGTATGGTGTGTTTTTCTGCTCTATAAATTGTTATTCAATCCATAAATTATGATTATGTTCCATGTTAAAGTAACAAGTTCCCTGTTTACTTTCTGTGTAACGTTAAATCACCGATTCTTTTTGAATTCCTATGGGATGCTTATGAGAATTGCAGGTGATAACACTCTTGTATTCTAGCGTGCCAGAGATCACCGCTGTTGGGATCGGGTCACCTGGGTTCGTGTGTTATTTTTGTGCTGATAAAATACGGAGATAGATCTGCACATGGCCTCATTTTTTAAAACAAACCAGATCACTTGAGTAGACGGGAAGTGGTTTGTAGGTTACTGGTTAGATTTCTGCTTCATGGTTGCTGTTTTACACGGAGGAAGACTCTGTTGTCGAGCTGCAAGTCGAGGCATCACCTGAAAAGACTTAGGTGCTTTTTGACATCACTGATTTACTATCTATTCTCTTAAGGTCCGATCACCTTTTAGTGTCATTTTTATATTTTGTGTCGTCGTGTGTTTGTGTGTTATATTCAGTGTCGATGGAGGCTGCAGCCGAAACGTTGGCATGCCATGCTGCTGCTTCAGTAAACAAGTAGAGACCGAAGGGTGAATTGGGGGTTTTTCTGGGTTAAATTGCATTTTTCTGAACTTGGGACATGTGGAAGTGTTTGAAGTTCAAAACGTCATTTTCACTATCAGGGATTTGGGCAGACATGGTTCCAAAGGTGGGACCTTTAAATAAACACTTCATCTATGGGCACAAAGATAACTCAGTTTGATTTCAACCAATTAGAATGTTCACGATTGAAGAGAATTCCCATATTTGAAAAAAAAAAATTTGTGAGATAAAAGTGTCCCAGATAAAACCTACTGTACTGGCCTCGGTTTAAGAATCTGGATATGTTTTCATATGAGACCCCCAACTGACCTTTGACCTTTCCCTCTATGTCCCTAGTTAAATGTCCAATAATCTACCTGGAACTTTACCTGGCAGTCTAATCCACAGAGCACTGCGCTCATGTTCACTATCTGTCAGAGAGGGTGATGTTTTTTTTGATTTAAAGAACATCCTGTAAGCAAGGAACTCAACCCCCCTCCCTCCCTCCCCTCTGCACTGCATGTTTGCCACTCCTTCTTCCTCTCTCCCTCTCGATGTTGACAAGAACAAGTTCACAGCTGATGCCTCGGAGTGAGCGAGCGAGTGTGTGTGTGTGTGTGCGTCCGTGGTGTCGGACAGGTGAGCTTTTTCATCTGTGTTGCTGCGGAGAAAGACGAGGCGGAGAGATGCTGTTCGGCTTCTGGATCTGGATCTGGACCGTCCCGCTGCTGCTGCTGCTGCTGCTCCCAGCTGGGACAGAGGCTCAGAGTGGAGATATGGAGACTGACACTGGTGAGGCATTAAAAAAAAAAAAAAAGGAAAAAGTATTTATTTTGTGATTTTTTTTAGGATTTAGCAGAGACAGTAAGAAAGAGTTTGTGTTCAATTGAGATGCTGCTTGGATTCTTGTGGGGGTTTTTTCCCCACAAGATCCAGGTCTACAACACAGAATACGGTTAAAAGGATGAGATCACCGACAGAAAGACTTCCCTTGTTGACAAGTGGCTTTTGGTCGGCTCGTCTCCTATTGGCTTATCAACACTAACAGAAATATTCTGAGTCATTTAGAGACTTGGAAATCTTATCTTGTTGTTGAAAAGCCGTTGGTGTGTGGCTAACATGGTAATTCTACTGTTTAAACTGTTCTACAAACCAGTAATCCCTTAAAATAACCTTACATTTACATTAATTCATGCAAAATCCCCTTAAAATTAGTTAAGGGATTTATTAATGGAGGAGATCCCATCGCAACCTCCTTAAACACCCCTTAGTGTTGGGCTTACTTTCTAATTTAATGTAAAAGTGAAAGACAGGAACTTTTCCATTAATAACCCTGTAAACCTGCACAAAAGGCATGAAAAATCCCTTAATTTCTAGTGTCTCTGTGAACCAACCCATGAATAAATCCCTTATAAAGCCATGATACTAAAGCTATGTTGTTTTTAATAAATAATTAATCTTTATGTAATGAGAAATTAAGGACATTTCAGGGATAAAAATGAATATTGTAATCTTTGGTGACACAGCGCCGTATAAGAAAATAAATGCATCATATCTTGGTATAAAAGTGATCAGAATTATGATCTTCGTAACAATCACAACTTTCCGCACCCTCTAAGGAAAGATTGGATCTAAACCAAATAACGTAGTGCAACCCATAGCAGTACCTATACCTGTATAGAAGAACCTGACTTGATGATGCTCTTTCTGTTATTTTCACCATTATTTGTCTTTTGATTTGATATTCACATTTTTTTTCTCACAGCAAAATCAAGCTAAAACTGCCAGAAATGTATTCAGACGCCACATCTAAAAAAAATGTCATTCAAGACCGATATTCCCTCTAAACTGATAGTTTGGTGACATAACGTATAATAATTGATCACATTGACCAAATAATAATAGAAATTTAGGTGGTAAATACTCTTAGACACAGGGACTTTCCGTAGCTTAGGGTTTACTGAGTTTACAAAGGATTTTGTACAGTATTAGACATACAAATATGATACATAAATGAAATATATGACCTCTCTAAAGTCAAGAGTGATGATACACACCAGAGGTGGGGACTTGAGTCACAGTTTGAATCGTTTGAGACTTGACTTGATGCATGAAGAGAAGACTTGAGATCTTGTGTTTGTGTAAATGACTTAGATTGAAAGTGATGAGATTTGTTCCAGCAGACGAATGAATTTAAATTCTGTTTTCTGAATTTGTATGGAATTATTGAATTTATTGAGGTTGAAACTGATTCTAGAAATCAAACTCATGATGCTCTTACCAAGTTTTTATCCTATTAAAACCATATTGCATTGAAAAGTCCTAGATATTTAGTTTTCTTTAAGATATTAAATTGATACTGGACTCTTGATTTGTTCTGAGTTGACTTGCTGTTCTACATTTAGACTTGAGACTTGACTTGAGACTTGTGCCTCAAGACTTGAGACTGACCTGGGACTCGAGCAAAGTCGACTTAGTCACACCTCTGATGCACACATACGATTTCAATATCTTTGCTCTGTGTTTTCTCTCCCCACAGAGCCCAGAATGACCTGCACCTCTCACATCAGTCGGAGAGGGATAAACAGCCTCACCTGCAGCCTCGTCAACGGCAACAGGGACAACGAGGACGATGAAGACCACGAGGGCGACGATATAGAGGGCATGACTGTCTGGTAATGTTGACACCTTTTCATGTGAAGTGCATCCCTGTCCTTGAGGAATGAAATGAATAATGAGTAGTCCTGTTCACAGCCCGCACGACAAGAAGCAGAAGACAATCCAGTGTGTGGAACAGCCTGGACACACACTCACCTCCGCTGAACTGATTCCCATCACTGAGTACGACCTGACCGTTCAGTTAAGAAGAGGTGGAACAATGACCAAAAAACTCGACTTGAGGAAAATAGGTAAATAATGTTTTCTTTGGGTCTTCAGAGTTTTGCAGTGGGGATTTAACAGCAAAACAACACCAACACATCTGTGGAGGTTGAGTGTGTGTGTGTGGGGGTGGGGGGGGTGGGGGGTGGGGGGGGGGGGTGTTGCTCCAGAACCCAGGCCTGTCCCAAGATACCACTGACTCACAAATGCAAATTTTTCTATCTGTAGCTGGAACAAGTTATATTTCACAGAAAAGCTATTATCACTTTAATGACTAATAGCCCCTAAGCGAAAGTGATCTGTGGCAATGACTTTAGGATATTCATGATTCATAATGATTCAAATGTCAGTGAAGTGACACACATGCCCTGCCTGTCGAACGTCATATGTGGTTAAGTTAACCCTGGACACTTGGTGGTGAAACTCTCGGTTAGATCATTTTATAGCCAAAGGACTGGTAGCCACAAACAGATCAGAGAAGAATTTCATGGTGAGAGATAGATACTGAAATAATCATTAGGCTGTGGATCTGCTCATCTGCATGGTGTTTGGCTGTGTGGGTGGATTAAGAAGTAGATGTTAGGTAATAGACAAGCCTTCTACCACTTAAAACCAAAATCTAATTTACCCTTAAATAAGTATATAAATACCAAACAAGCCATTTGGGCTAATACATATTTTGGCCTAAACCATGATTATGACATTTCTTTTGACTGGTTTAGCACAATGATTCTCAACCTATTTCATATCAAAGACCCCTAATGTATTTGTCCAGAATTCCATGACTATCTGTATTGTAGGTAGAGAGATAACAGAGACACTATGATCAAAACAGTCATTCTTCTGCATTCTCTAATTGTGTTCACTTCTTGTAAATGAAATAATGGTGAAGTTTAACAATTCATCAATTTGCTGGGGACCCCCTGGAACCCCCTCAAGGACCCCTGGTGGTCCCCGGACCCCACGTTGAGAACCACTGGTTTGGAGCATATGTGTCAAACTGAAGGCCTGTGGGATAGATCAGGTCTGTCGTGAGTCTTAATTTAGACTGACTGTTCACACCCATACTTGCAGCCAATGTGGGACAAAAAAGTCCCAGCCCACATCCTACTGGTAACTAGTAAAATGTCTGAAGAAGGAAGGATGGTGCTGAAAGCTTTTTTAACAGCAATGGGAGAGTTGACTGTGGATTCATCTGGTTCTCCAGCACCTCAGTAAACCTTAATAGTTCACTGCAGTGATGCTTTGTTTGCTGAAGAAACAATGCATTGTGATTGTCACATGACTTGGACTTGAGTCAGACTGGAGTCACAATTATAATCACTCGAGACTTTACTTGATGCATGAAGAGAAGACTTGAGAATTGACTTGACTTGGGTTCTGGTGACTTGGGATGGAAATTGATATTGGACTCTTGATTTGACTTGACATTAATGACATGACTTGACTTGGTAATGCACATTTAGACTTGGAACTTGACTTGAGACTTGTGCCTCAAGACTTGAGACTGACTTGGGACTTAAGCAAAGCTGACTTGGTCACACTTCTACAGTTATACTTCTAGATGTGAATGGGCCTGAACTCTGAATCAGAGCCTCTGGAGGGGTCCAGGTGGATCACTGGGTGAAGGTGCAGACCATGTAACTGTGATGTCCATGGCACTCCTCTCCTCCTGTCTTGTCTCTCTTCACTGTGAACTATCTGTCTTCCAATGGAAACACCAACATGAAGTCTCCCCACAGTGACGGGTTCTAGGTCACTGCAATGGTGTAGAGTACTGGCATGATTCAGGCAATTTCATCCCTTACTTAAAAAAAAAATGTTACTATTAAACGTGCTACATGTAGCATATGAACATCAATAAATTCTTACCACATTCATTTTGAGACATTAGTTGTTACCTTAAACCAATGCAGTATCTACCGGCCTCTAAGCTGAGTTTTACATTGTGTGTCACTGGGTCAGAGTTGGCGGGAAATCTGCTGGATTGCTTTATGGCACAAAACAGGAAGAAGGCGTTGTTCTTCCAGTGTAAACAACTAAAACTCATTTGTTCATGGTAATTGCAGCAGTTACTTTGACAATATGTTGATGTTGAAAATGCTCCATGCAGCTCCTGTAACAAAATGAGTCACTTTCCGCCTTCAGAAATGCCATTGCAGAGCCAAGTGAAACCACTACTACAAAGCCATAGTGGTTTCACTGCATTACATTGAGACATACCTCATTGCTTGTCATGCTGATTATCGTCCTTTGCTTGTTTACTGTTGCTCCGCAGTTAAACCGAGAAGTCCTGAGGTGTGGAATGCTACTTTTCACCCAGAGTTGAACAAGGCTGTGATTTATTTCCGAAGTACATACCAAGAAGACTACCTTAACCTACGCACTCTACTATTTCAGCTTGACATCTGGAGCGCCGGCAACCCACCAGTGGTAGAATTATTTGATTGTGATTGCTTGAATCTCTTCAGAACTGTAAATTGTATCCTGGCTTTAGCAATACATTCATTTCTCATTTATGTGAAACGCTAATTGTCTGTCACTGTTTCCCTGTGCATAGTCACAACAAAACATCTCAGGCGAGGTTGTCACCATTGAAGGGGAATACCTCCAAAAAAATGCATATTACCATGTCAAAGTGCGAACAATACCAAACAGGTATTTTGAAGGCACCTGGAGTGACTGGAGCCCCACTGTCATTTTCTCCACCCACATTGGTAAGAACACGTCACTTTGCATACAGTTTTGCTTTACGGCACGACAGGAGAACGTTCCGGGTCATTCTCTCTTTCTTTCTCCAAGACTCCGAAGAGGACCCTGAAGAAAGGCCAGTGCTGCTGTATTACTTGACTGTGGGTCTTGTCATTTTGTCGCTGGTCCCTTTGAGCATTTTCCTCTGGAAGAAAAAGTAGGCCATCTCTCCTTTGTTGCCAGAAAATGCCATAGTTCATTTGCATGTGTTCAATTCATTAAATATCTTAACGTCTTTTTTTACCCTCACAGGATACTCACTTATATGTGGCCAAGCATTCCACACCCTAAACACACTCTTGTGCAGATATACACACCAATTAAAGTAAGTTTTTTTTCACTTAAAAAATAAAGGTGCAAACTGGAACTGAAAATGGTTCTTCAGAGCGATGCCATAGAAGAACCATTCCTGGTTCCACCTTCCACCTTTCAAGAACGTTTTAAAGAGTTACTGAACCCCAAACCCAAATCTGTGGTGAAGCCTGACATCTAATGGTGAAAAGTAGGGAACTGAACTGGCCTTCTACTATTGGCTGGCCTTTGGTGCCAGGTGATGTCATCACCTGTTCTACTCTATGGAAGGTGACATCACCTGGCACCAAAGACCAGCCAATAGCAGATGACCACTTCAGTACCCTACTTTTCACCATTAGGTGTCGGGCTTCACTGCAGATTTGGGTTTGGTTTAGTTACGCTTTAATCTTCTTTCTTTAATCATCTTTGGGTTCTTAATGCTTAGTTATTGGATGGTAGGTGATGGCATAATATGTAAAATAACCAAACCCATCCTAGTATTATATTGTGCAATTGCAAATGAGGCAATAAAAGGACAGACAAAACATCACTCTGAAGAACCATTTTTGGCACCTTAAATTAACACACTGGAGGTAGTAGTGGCGGATTTAAACTTGTTCACCCATACCCATGATGCCCAAACTTGACTGTGTCTTTGCTCTGAACCTGCAGGGCCTTCCAGTGAGCTTCAACCCCGAGGCGTTCAGTGACCTTAAGATCTACCCGGTGGAGAGAATCGAGGAAATCGAAGCAGAGTCCACGGCTGCCGACGATATCCTAAACCTGAAGGACCCCTGCTCCGCCCAGGCGTCCAGCGGGGAAACCTCTGGCAGCTCCAGAAGCAACACTAGCCTGAACACAGAGGAGTCGGAGGTGTCCACACTGCTGTGCTCCTCGGGAGGAGAAGACTGCCCCCAGAGCAGGAGCCCGTCCCCGTCCCCCGCTGGCGTCCCACAGCCAAGGGACGGACCGGACGGAACGGACGCATCGCGACCCGAGCACAACACTGGAAAGAATTACCCTGAGATGTACGGAGTCACCCAGCAGGGCAAGGACGAGGCGTACGTCACCATGTCCAGCTTCTATCAGACCAAGTAGAGAAAGAGACACAGACAGGGCCGGATTAACCAACCACAGGGCCCCTGGGCACACATGTCCTATTGGGCCCCCCACCTCTCAGTATGCACAAACAATACAAACGTAAACCTTTGATAGGTGGCAAGAATGAAGGACCAAAAAAAAAGTTAAATGTTGAAATTTATTGAAAAGGTTTGACTGTCTGTACCTTTTTGTTTGACCCTCCTGCCCCACCAGTAGATAATCAGTGCTCTGCATCTTAGCTGGATGATACTCACTAAATGCTGCTCATAAACATACAAGCTAGAGGTGGCAATTTAATAATTGTGATTGGGGCCTCCGCATCAAAAGAAATGTCATTAGAGGCTGTGACTTGGGCCCCCATCTGTCTGGCCTATATCTGTCAGGGCAGCTGACTGCACATTTCAATTGAAATTTGTGAAATGTTGTAAAATGCATTGCACACGGACACGGACACTGCCCTGGGGCATGTGCCCTGCATGCCCGGTCAGTGATACAGGCATGGACACAGAGATAGATAGAGATATAAACAGCGAGACTGTAGCTGCTCGGTTTTGTAAGTCGCTTTTTATTGGACAAAACTGTAAAGTGTTAAGTTTTCCTAATCTTCCATACTGACAAATCTCCACACTTTCATCTGGTGTTGCTCAGAAGTTGGTTGTTGGGGGAACTTTAAAAACAAAGCTGCCTCTACCTTGTCTGATTTGGTTTGCACTTAGAGCAATGTAACTCCTATCTATGAACAAGGCACTCAACCCCAAGTTCCTCCAACTACCAACAGCACCAGGTGATGATGACACTGAGAGGCTCCCAGGTGAGTCTTTATGTGTCTGCTGTAAATAAGAATGTGAAGAATAAGAATGTGTTCTTTTTTTTTAGTTAAATAAGGGTCAAAGAAATATACAAATACAATGCTGCTTCCTACCATATCATGCACAACAAAAACCTCGGGTTTCCCTGTGGCAACAGCTGAAATAAATACACCGAATGTATGCTTCACTTTCTCAGACTCCATTTCAGATTGTAATATTTCACTGTAGATGAATGTGTACTATATATCTATTGTAATTTCTGACTGTACTATGATACACTGTTTGTGTCCCCAGCCATATACCAAGAAGTTATTTGACTATTTAAATGAAGCTTATGATGTAGCATACCATAAAATAAAATGGATATTAAAACATTGAATGTTGCCTTGTTTTCATTCTTCAGTCTTTAGATAACATTCTATTGTAGTTATATGCAATATAAATTAGTGTAAAGAGAATCACAGCACTGGAAAAGTCAATCTCAAAACTAAGATACACATTGACTACATTTATTTGGAAAGAAATTATTTTTAGAAATTACAAAAGCAAAAACTCAGTTTTAGAAAATAATGACTTACAGCTGGTAGTAAAGCAAAGTCCTATCAACTTAACACATCATAAGGCTAATCATGATTATTTTAATATTATGTAAAAGCCGCATTATGTTTCATCAGCACAATTAATCATATGAAATATTAGGTGTTCTGAGTAAAAGTCCTTTGATTTGATGGGATCCACTCCAAATTCATAGCTTCCATGCGTTTTTCATCATTAGAATAAAGTAGACGTCTCTGTCAATGGAGGCGCTGACTCCACAGTAATAGTTAAGAAACTCCTCTTTGGTGACCTGCAGATGAGGAGAAAGAGAGGCAGTGAGCTCTGCAATCCACCCACAGCATGACAGAGGCAGACAAGTGGAAAATTATATTAGAATAAATACAGTTTGATGAAGACCTGAAAATAGCTGGAAAAAAAGATAAGGTCATCGCAGCGGAAGATTTTGAAGTATACACCCTCAGTGCAGAAGCTGGGTTTCCATTCAAGTATTTATTTATGTGAATTATGATGTACCAAAGGCTGAATGGAAATTACAAATTTCCCCAGTATCACAAAAAGATGCTGTAATACTTGGTGGATGCACAAAAGGTTTTTTTTTTTTTTTTAAATAAAGACATTTTTAAAAACAAATAGCATTGGAAACACATCTGATGCCCAGCTGATGGAAGCATCCAATTCACATTTTTTGTGACATTTCAAAAGTTCACTTAAAGCTGCACTCCTGACCCAAATCTGAGAATATTTTTATTGTCAGATATGATTTTGTCCAGAATTCCATGACTATCTGTATTGTAGGTAGAGAGATAACAGAGAAACTATGATCATTCTTCTACATAATCTATCTAATTGTGTTCACTTCTTGTAAATGAAATAATGCTGAAGTTTAACAATTCATCAATTTGCTGGGGACCCCCTGGAACCCCCTCAAGGACCCCTGGTGGTCCTTGGACCCCATGTTGAGAACCCCTGGTTTAGGAGACAGTTTGTCAAAAAGAGTGAATCTACTGCATCTCAGTTAGGGGCAGAGGGTTTGGGTTAGACTCCACAGGACAGACGATGCCAGAGGTAGCATATCATGTATATGCAGTTATGAATTATACCTTTAAACAAAAGTTTAAAAAAGCATATGATTAGACATTTTTCAATATAAAATGTAATGGCCATAAGATTTTTTAAGGTCATTCAAATTTCATATGGAGCTACCAAGATGTGACATCAGTACATTAACCCCCCTGGAGGGGCCCCTCTGCCTGTCAGTGAGCTGGGTGCAGCGCCTGGCAGCTGCAGCACTTCTACAACTGAAACATGTCTAGCAAAAAAGAAAGTAGAGGAGAGCTGAGGAGACAAAAAGAGAGGAAGTAAGGCTGTGTCAGCACATTTGGATTAGAATCTTTCAAAATCATTGGAATAAGTTTATGGAATGCAATCTAGTCATTTGTTCTTTGGATCTTCAATTACAGTATAAAAAAACACCCAGAAGTTTGATATTTATGAGTTCTCTGGCTAAGTGCAATCTTGTTTGCTGGTTTGTCAAAGAAAAAATAAAGGGCCCCCCCTTTATTTTTGTGGGGGGCAACCACGTTCTTTGCCCAGGGCCCCCAAAATTCAAGATTTGCCACTGATTAGAGGAGATGCACTTTGTGATTTAGGCTGCTAAGACAGGAATTTTACATTAAAATCTTGCCTAGTGCAACTTCAAAATGCACTTGACAGTTGGATGGAAACAGCTTTCCTCAGTTCAGAAACTGAAGGCTGAAGATTTACTGGACATTTATACAGACGAAAGGTTAGTGAAGTGTATATACAGGAATGTGATCTAACATATCTAACATAAAGATAGAAAATAAAAACATATATAGGAAATAGAAAAACCTTGACATCTGTGGCTGACACTGAGAAGCATCAACCACCAAACTTCAACCATTACAACTGAAGTTCGTATCTTGTATGGTTCTTGTGAATAGTGTCAAAAAATTACTTTTTTCATTTCATACCTTATTGGCTATATGGCATATTTAACCATTTCTTTGGACAAATTATTTCTTTATGGTACATTCTTAAAATAAAAACCATACAATATAGTCTGCAGCTCTTTGAAAGCATATTTCATAAATTCCTCCTGGGTTACCTATTGCATTTAGAAAATAATACCAGCAAAAATATGTCAATGATTACATCGCCTTTTTGCACACATATGTTACAGTAAAGTCCTAATGTAAATATCCAAAATAAATATCCTAATCTTATTCAGTAATTTATGGAAAGAGCTTCAGTTGCAGAGCTATCGCGTTGTAGAAGACACACATAACATTCAGTCACTGTGCCATGGACATACGGTCAGAAGAGCAATTTCTAACCACCTGATAAGATTATGGCAGAGGTGTGACCAAGTCGACTTTGCTCGAGTCCCAGGTCAGTCTCAAGTCTTGAGGCACAAGTCTCAAGTCAAGTCCCAAGTCTAAATGTAGATTATCAATTCAAGTCAGAACAAATCAAGAGTCCAGTATCAATTTAATATCTTAAAGAAAACTAAATATCTAGGACTTTTCAATGCAATATGGTTTTAATAGGATAAAAACTTGGTAAGAGCATCATGAGTTTGATTTCTAGGATCAGTTTCAACTTCAATAAATTCAATCATTCCATACAAATTCAGAAAACAGAATTTAAATTCAGTCGTCTGCTGGAACAAATCTCATCACTTTCAATCTAAGTCATTTACACAAACACAAGATCTCAAGTCAAGACTTTGGAAACCTTTTCAAGTCATCACAGTACAAGTCAGAGTCAAGTCCCAAGTCACCAGAACCCAAGTCAAGTCTCAAGTCTTCTCTTCACGTCAAGTCAAGTCTCAAGCGATTAAAACTGGGACTCCAGTAACACAAAGCATAAAGCGTTACCTTCCCATCCTTTTCGTAAGGAGAGTCAAAGCTGTCCAAGAACTTCCGGAACACCTGATCCTCTGTCCACTCCCCGTTCTGATACTTGGGATGGTACTTGGCATTATAAACCCCCCTCAGATCTTCAACGGTGATCACCCCGTCCCCGTTCTTATCCAGTTTTCGAAACGCTTGCATGATCACTTCTTTCCTGGCGTTAGACATCGGCGGCTGCAATCAAACACGACAGGCATCCCACCCATGAGCAGTTAGACCATGGAAGTTCTAACGGCCTGAACTTCACACCGACAATTCTGTATATTTACCCTGAGAGTGATGAGGAATTCATCAAAGTCGATCATCCCGCTGCCGTCTCGGTCAAAGTGCTTGAAGAGCGTCGCGGCCTCCTCCTTCTCGATGAGGACGCCGTAATCGTTTAAGCCCTTCACAAACTCCTTGAAGTCCAGGGTGCGGTTGTTGTTATCGTCCATTATTTTGAAGGTTCTGACAAACGTGGATGGTTAGAATTGGGTCAATACACGTTTTAGACCGCAACTTTAAAGTTTATACCAGTTTAATTAGGTGACCGATAGGGCATCGGCCCAGTATAACATGAGGAAGTTACTCTGAATATCAGGAGATGCGTGACACAAGTTATGAGTGTTACGAAACACACATACCCGAGGATGAAAAGTAGAATTTGTCAGATATGAAGTTCTTTATTACAGAAGACATACAGGAATATACAGTGTGTGTGTAGGTGGCAAAACTATCACTCACACATCTGATGGTCTCTTAGTTGGACTGCAACAATATGTACATCACTGCCACACAACAGGGCTGCCATTACTTCCATAACAGCTGTGTTTTTAATTGTTTTTTACCTTTTTAAGAGTCAATTTTTTTGACAACTTTATGCTGGGAGCTGCTGTTTTTAACTGGATCTTATCGTAGATTTGCAAAGACTTCCCATGCGTTGCCTTAGTCATAATCATAGTTTTGTTCTGTCTTTCTGGCCTGGAAAACCGCTCGGACCGTCGGAAAAACCGATTCCCGTCTGGGTGAACGTTGGGAGATGTTTAGACCAGAAAGGGCCGAACAGAAACAAAGCGTCCTTGGAAATTCAGGATAAAACTATGCGTGCTGGTTCCAGGTCTTTCTGGAGCACATCTACGTCTACATCCTGGAGGACAGAGTTGCCTACTGCTGGTTTTCTGAACTCCATGCACCCGCTTTCCCAGGTGTAAAACCAGGATTGAAAGAGACCACCTCACCTGCCCAGACCCTTGATGCCGGAGGAGCCTCGGGCCAGACACTGCAGCCTCAGCTTCTCCACCGGGTCGGAGCACGCCGACAGCTGCCGCTTGGCATTCATCGCCATCTCTCGATCGTGCCTCGACGTCCCCGCCATCACTGAACCTGCATGATGAAGTACATTTGTTATTAAAAGACTAACGAGAAAAACAAACAGTATTAGATTGGGATAAGGCACTATGGATCTGAACAGTAAAATTGAATGTCAATTCCGTTTTCCTCAGTTTAAGATTTAAAGCAGTCAGGGATCAAAAGCTGTAGGAGAACGCTTCGTATACAAGTTTTTGACACACAGCAAATTTCACAGTGATAACAACATCCATGCAATGATATGTGATATTTCAAGCTGCAACTTTATGAAAAAGATTTGTCTTTATTTGTTACAATAGCAGCAGAATTGCTATAAGTGCATTTGAATGCCATTTTCTTTTAGGATAGATCATGATTCAAGAGGCTCTATGTTTTGCTTGTATTTGATAGATACAGTAGAGAGAGACAGGAAAGACTGGGAGATATTGAGGAGATATATTTGTTTACAATCATTCTGCTTTGGTCTATGTCTGAACCAAAATCTGTGAAATATGGATAGATCTTTAATAACGCCACAAACAATGTCATTTGGGGCATTGCAACTGCACTAGACTCATTTACTTTATGTAGGCCTATTTTAAACAACATCATAGTATTTATAACAAGTGGAATGAAATTGTTAAGATAAAAGTATCAAACAATCAGTGACAACAAGTATCAAGCAATAAATGGGATCTGAGAGAATGTATCAACAAACTGTCAGAATGATAAATGTATCATGGTTGAAAGCAGGTTAACGTTAGCTTTATGGAAGCGGGTAGGTTTGGCTTGACCATCAAACAGGTTAATATCAATACCAAATATCATGTACCTTTTTCCCAAAAATAATCTAAAATGCCTTCTGTCGGATATAATTCGTCCACTGTGAACTTACCTTGAATAGTTCAAACAGTAGTGTGAGTTTAAAATTGAAGTCAACAGACAGTCAACAGTAGGAAACAACAACGACGTCCGCCTTTGCCTTCCCCGAGCGTTCCACGGTTTCCATGGATATGCGAAGTTCTCTTCCGCGATTGGCTCCTCAGTCCTTGCTAAAGAGCCTGAAAGAAAAGAGCTCGCGCTAGTCAGCAGTAGCCGAAACACCGGCTATGAATCATGGGCAGTCTTGTGTTGCTCCTGAACGTTAAATTGCCTTTGTAGGGCTTTCAGTTCTGTTCGTCAGCAAAAAACCATGCGTCATTACATTTCAGTAACATGAGTAACGCTATGCTTACTGTCTGACCTTTTTTGAGGTCTAATCAAATATATATATATATCTGTTTTAGCAAATAAAAGCTACTAGCTACAAAAACAGGCTATTCAATGGCAAGGCTCTCTCACTGTCCTTGAGTTAATGGAATTGGGGATGAATCATATAGTTTATTTCTAATCCAATGATTTGTTATTCTATGTCAAGGCTATTCTTTTGTTTATAGGGCCTTAAAACTTAACTGACAGGTGTTATACCCCAGACTGCTATGGGATCTTTTTCTGTATTGAGATATTTCGTAGACATTTTCTGCTTCTTAATCATCCCTCCAGTGCTACAATGAAATGTACCTTAAAAAAGCACTAAAAATGATTTACTTACTTGATTTGCTTTACATGTTGCTTTTTCATTTTTCCTGAAAGTTTGTTCCATAATGCCTTAAAAGAGGATGCAGCTTTTTTTTTTAAATTTGATTTAATTTGGGCAAAAAGAAGTAAACACCTACACACAGTAATACTCATCCACAGGCATTTCTGGACCCAGAGGACAACAAATGAAAATATTAACAATAATGATTTTCAATGTGTAGTTATTTTCAAAGTCTACATTTTGGCACAGTGGATCACCAGAAAACGCTGAACAATATTTACAATATTTCTGGCTAATTCCACCTTAGGACAAAAAAAAAAATACAGAACATAATATTTTTAATAAGTTTTATTTAATTACACAACACTGGCATAGTAAACCATACATTATCTTGTATCTTATTAATACACTAAAACACAGGACTTATAGGGATTGACAAATCAGACCTACTCTCTATTTCCAGAATCGAAGAATGTGCTGAGACGATGAAACACAATAAATATCCAGAAGCTATATTAGAACATACAACCAAACTCAAAATACTTCATCACCAGAATCACCAGTATGATCAGACAATCTGAGCACACTAAAGGTTTGTAGTGCTGTTTGGAGGGAATAGGCGACTAAGACAGAAATAACTATACAGTGTGATTAACTGTTAACAGGCGGTGAAAGATAATAATAGAAAGTCACATCTGACATTTTCTGTATATTATTATTATTAAGCCCATATAATACAAAAATATATCAAAATATAACAATATATACAAGAGTGTATCAGTGACAAAGACATGGACAGATCAGGATCTCTGGCTTGCTGGGAAAGACTCAGCAGATGACATATAGGTAGTTAAACATATTCAGTGTACATGCCAGTAAGAGTATGAACCAATGTTACTCTGAGACCCTCATAAATAATCATTTCTTCCCCTTGACAGCGTGAAAATCCAACCTTCTGGACACAGTGAAGCATATTTTGAGAATGTAATGTTTCAGAAACTCGTTGACTGACCTGATGCTCGGCTGTGCCTGCCAGCAGGATCTCTTGAGTGGAGACTTTTCAATGCAAAAGCTATTTAAAGGTCACTTTTCATAATTCCTGTTTGTGTGAGAAGATACAAATGGTGAAAATCTGCCACTTTCACATGGAGGTGAAAATTTGTATGGTAGTTTAAAAGAAACATGGCACAATTCGGACCAAATAGACTTCATTTTTACCTTTAAATACCATATACACAACTGGTAAGACAAAAAAAACCAAAACCAAAACAACATTTTTGATTTTTAAATAAACACAGAGACCGTCGTAATCATTTTCTGAATAAATTTGTACACCTACACTATCCAAATTACAGTAACAGCAATGTGGGATCAAATCTCACTCCACTTAATTCAAATATTTTATGCAAATCTGACCTTCATACATGATGTAAGAAAAACTGAAGTTATGCATGAGTACTTCAAATCTGATGAAGTGAAGATGGACTACATTAGCAGCACATGAAACTGTGAGCTGTGTGTTCTCTTCCATATTCGTTTTTTTACAGCAGCGGTTTTTATCATCAGACCCGAGCAATCGATCATCTATGAATCAGATCTATAAATGACTGGCAACACTAACTGATTGGAACTATTATATCTATTATGAGGAGACACAGTTAAATAAATCCACAACATTACAAATGAGGACAGAACATAAAAAAACAAATAAAATGTACTTCCAAGGACCTTCATTAAACCGCTCATCAAACTTATCTGAAGCCCATTATCAACTACATTTCATACATGCACCTGTTGTAGAGATATATGGATTTCTTAAGCAGACATTCGTGTGCATACCATGACAGCTCAAACGATGAAGCCAATAAATGTGTTGATGAAGTCTGAACTGTGACTTCTGCCAATCATGACATGCAGCGTGAACAAAGAGGGCGCACAGATGTCCGACTGATCTGTGAAGAGAAAACCTTTGGGTGATCTACACATATTTGCTGAACGCATTTGTCCCATTAAATGTAGCGTAATTTCTATGACCAACGTTTATCAGGGTCTACATTCATGTTACATGTGTTCATATGGTAGTTCTTTGAATAGCTTATTTAAAAATATCCACAATTTTATATTGCGATACTGTCCCACCAAAAATATTGCGATATACGATATTATTGTATTATTAGTTTTTTTTCCCCAGGTTTTGTTTTGGGGGTTATTTTATTTTATTTCTTCCAAATTACATCAAATTTCTAGGCTATAATAATAATAATTATTATTATTAACATCCTAGAAATTTGATCTTACTATTCAAGCATTGGAGAAAACAACGGCCATTTGCTCATTCCTGCTATTTCCAGAAAAACGGGCCGATTGTGGAAAAGGGAACCCACTTCAATTAAAAAGACATATTCGATATCGTGTGAAATATCGCAATATTCACTAAATATCACAATATTCAATGATATCGAGTATCTACCTGCAGCCGAGCTTGACATGAAAAAGGTACGCAATCAGTCAGGTGTTTATGAACAAATTTCCATGATACATGATTTCAATCACACATATCCCCCCCCCCCCCCCAAAAAAAAAAAAAATTGTAAATGTTTAATTTTCCAGGCTTCAAAATCAACGTCAAAGTCCACGATTTTTTTTTCCCAGTTTTCCCGTGAGCGTGCGTCCTGGGAGACGAGGGGAAGCTGTACAACAGTGTAACGTGAGATGATGTGAGAGGTGATGTGCTACATTCACAGAGGCTGCTCGAGCATCTCTTCCTGCCGTGGTCTTCCCTGCGAGGCGGGCGGGTGTGTGGAGAGTAAAATATACATGTGCGTTCCAGGTCCTCCCTCTCCTCCCTCTCCTCCCTCTCTCTTTCGTCTTCCCCCGTCAGACGTCGTCGAAGATTCGGCTCCGGGACGAGGACATGGAGAGGTACCTTCCTCCTGTGTGCCTGCAGAACGGAGGCGGACAGGACTGAAACTAACTAACACACACCTACTGTACATTTTTGTTATGAATGCAGAGGGCAAACATCATCTTTACCTGCCGGAGTCCGCCTCAAGAGGGTCGTCTGTCAGACTATCAGCGTTGAAGTCTAACGGCTCTGCGTCCTGGAGCAGCTCGATGCAGTCTCTCTCTGATCGACTCCCGCTCCGAGAATATTTTGCCTCTGTTGAACAATCAATAAGAGATTTCATTTGACTGTTTGACTACAAAACACATGGATTTAGAAGTAGTAATAGACCCTTGATTCACAAACCTACAGTTAATGACTAATAGTAACTGTTGAGGTCAATGTGAAATATCAATGAATGTTGTATCACTTTCCAAAAAGTGATCATTGCACCCCCTATAATTCAAGCACACTTTCTCCCCATGAAACTAAAACTACAATAATAACAGCTTGTGTCTACATCATTTGTAATTATTGCATCTTGTAATACAGACAAAGACAACCTCAAAATCCCTGGTTTCATTCCTCCAAATACATTATACATACAGTATATGTCCATCATAATCTTTTTTTCTCCTCTCACATTATTTGATCTTGCTATAGGGTTTTTTGATGAGTCAAGAAAAAAAGACTGTTCCTTGACCAAAGGGGCTTCTGCTTCATCTCTTATACTCATCCTACTTGCTTCTTCTGCCTCTCATGGGACATATTCATAGTTATAAACACACACACACACACTTCGACTGTGTGGTGACCAATACACTAGTAATTCAAATGCAATCATTCCCTTGTAGTAATATGTGTTTGTGATTGACTCACGTCGGTTAGTGTTGGGGTTCACAGTATCAGAATAGCTGGTCTCCTTCATTTCAGCGTGAGTGCTCCTGTTCCTGGCGGCGTAGTCGTCCCTGGGATTGCCGTAGCGCTCCTTCCACTCCTGCAACACAGACAGCAGCCTCATTACAGGCACATTACTGCACTGCTTTGAAAGAAACACACTGGCATTCTACCAGGAGTCCAACTCTCGTATTTTATCACCACCTCAAGGTTTGCAACCGAAACCGAAAGCAAATTCTTCTATTTTGCACAACAACTGTGAGTGAATTTCAATTTCGGTTTTACCCGGCACTGGGCTCCTTTCATGTATGTTGTGTTGGAAGATGAAAGACGCTTGGATACTCACTCTTCGTCTGTTCTCGCCATCTTCAATCCTTTGCCTTTTTCTTTTCTCTGCAAAATACAAAGGATATTCCCTGAATGCAAATTTACAGTTAAACAGACTATCTTCCTACTTTGCATTGCTGTGACCGGTATCTGCTTTCTCTAGGACTTACCTCTTCGGATCAGCTCCTTGCCCTCATCGATCAGGTCAGAGGTCATTTCACTGTCGCCCATGAACTGCTGGAAGCCCAGCAGGTTCAGGCAGCGGGTCCCCAAGCTGAGGAAAGACTTCATTACAACCTACATCTACAATTTACTGTATATTAATTCTAATAAAATGTGTCAATGAGGGGAAAAACGTTGACAGCCTGCAAACATTTCTTTCCGTGTGTATTCAGCAGACTTGGTGTTTAAAACTTGACTCACCTGAAGTAGGTAGCGATACACAGGATGACTATCAGCATGGGGTAGTAGATATAGAATCCATTAGCAATAAATGAGAGGACACGCATTGATCCCATGATCTGTACAGAAAAAAATAGACAGGTTAGACTTTTTTTTTTTTTCAAAGACCAGAAGTGCTATATGCTGTTTGCTGTATTTTATTTTATATTATGTGATTTACAGAGGTGTAGGCAGTCGGCTCCTTCTTCTGGTGGGAGATTGCAGAGTCCATGTGGATCAAACCCAGGAAGTTCAGACACAGAGGAGGGGTTAAACGGCAGAACAACCTGGAGATTGAGGGAAAGACAAGAAGTTACACAATCTGTAAAAACATCCTTAGTGTGTACACCAAAAAAAAAAACCACACCCTGACATCCCATCCCTTACATGCCGCTGAACTGGAGGCTGTAAGCGTCGGTTTGGTGGTGAGAGGCAAGGTAGTAGTAGTTGAAAACCCGAATGCGGAACACGGTGGAGTAAACACAGGTGCACAGGAAGAAGATGGTGATGAAGCACGCCATCTGGTGGAGAGAGGGGATACCACTGGGTGAGGACAACTAGTGACACAAGCTGGAAATCCCTTAACAGCTGTGGTTCTGAAACTGGGGCCCGGGGATCCCCAGCAGTCCTTGATGGGGTTCCAGGGGATCTTCAGCAAAATGAGGAACAGTATAATTTATCTATAATTGAATTCACTAGAAAGTGAATACTTAAATATTTGGATTTCAAGTCCAGTATCAACAAAAATGTTGCTTGATTTAAAATGGGTATACTCCAACGACAACAAAGCTAAAAACTATATTACAAACACTGAATTATTGAATAAATCAAAGCAGCTTCCCGGACTATTTTGCCAGCCAACAGATACCACACCATTAGTAAACAAGGAAATCAATACTTCAGTGTAGGACATTTTTATGGAAAGAGATTAGTGCCAGCACAGACTGTATTTGAATTGCATACATTTAAATTCGTCATGCTCATATTGAACTGCTGGAATAAAAAAAAAATGATTTGTTGAATAAATTAATTTAAAAAAAAAAAGGCTTGAAATTGATTGTGATTATTACTGAATTTCACATTTAACTGCAATTTCAAATTCAATTTTCCCAATTCAGACTCAGGTTTCTCAATGCAGATTAAGCTCTTTTAGATGTATGTATATATAATCTCTGCTGGCACTAGCCTCTCTCCATACACGTGCTGGTGTCTGTCTCACCTCAATGTACAGGTAGTTGTAGTCTCTTTCGGCGAGCTGGATGAACACAGCGAACAGAGAGAGGACGGGCTGGGTGCTGAAGAAGGTGCACTCAGACCAAACCACGGCCACGCTGAACAGGGTCAGGACCACAGACAGCAGCCGGTAAAACCACTGCTTCAGGAAGCACTCCCAGTACCACTCTGTGCAGTCGGACAGAAACACGGGAATGACGGCATGGCAATGGCCTTTCACTGCTTCTAGATGTCACCAAAGGACGACTGAGCTTTTATCCTGTTTTCAGCCAGTCTGGCATCCAGCCTGGCTGAGTTCCCCCTGTAACACTTTTCACCTCCCATTTCACAATTAAGGACCTTTCTATAGCAGTGATAGCGCAATTTTAAAAAGGAACATTCCTACTTGTTCTTTTTTAATCATTTTTATTATTTCATTCACTAAGAAACAAGTTAGTTATATTTAAAGATAGTTTATTAATTTTTTGCACAGTTGTCACTTATTACCATTGCAATATTACAATGAAAATGCTTTTAAATATCAATGGAATGAGTTGAACTTAACTGATCCATCAAAGTACGTACATAACTAAGGATGGCTTTTGTGAAAAACAGTTGTCATTAAGTTCTGTCGGCATTGCATGAAAATGTATTTCAGACTATTTCAGAGAACCTCATTTTCTAACTGCAGATTTTTGACAGGTAGGCTGTGGATTATGATTTTTTTTATAGCTATTAATATACTGTAGGTAGGAAAAGTATGTTTATGTGTAGACATGTATTAATGTTTCTATATAGATGATACAATAGATATTTATAGATCTGACAGAGATCCCTGCGCTTGCACCCACCCACAGTCGGCGTGTACAGGTATCTGCTGAACCAGCCGGGAGGCTCCGAGGAGGGGAAGCTGTGGACGAACTGGTGGGTGGAGCTGGCCTCGTTCTTGGCCACGTCCTCCAAGTGGATGGCCTGCTGCAGGAGGATCTGCCACTGGACGCGTGTCCTGTTGTGTCTCTGCACTGCGTAGATCACCTGGACACACAAACACACACAACCATTATACAACAGACAACTGGAGCTTACAGGGAAAACGGGCTGACCGTCATATACAGGTGATGAAGAGGATGAATAATTGGTTCCTCTCACCTGTTTATGAAGCTTCACCAGGCTCTTCTCACTGGGGTAGGTGTTTTGTTTGTCGTCAAAGTCCTCATAGTCGTCCATGTTCCGGCCCATCTTCTCTTGGTAATCCACTGGACACTATGGAGGAAAGTCCAGACTATGATCAGATCAATCTGTCTGGTATCTATCTATCATACATGATCGATGACACTTAAGGCTTTTAGTGCTGCTGCATTCCACTTACTTTTCTGAGAATGGTATCGATGTACTTCCTCAGTGGGTGATTGTACTTGATGGATTCACTGACTTTTCTCACCTCCTACAGCAGTACGGACATAAGGACAAAGGCTCAACTTCATTCCACGAGAAAAATGTTTCATGTACTAAACTTACAGTACATTACATTACAATAACGTCCCACTCCCCACCTCCATGACGTCCTCCAAGTTCTCCTCGGCGTCGGCCTTCTCCGTCATCAGCTTGGCCGCCTTGAAGTACGTCTTGATGAGCAGGTGTCCGCGCCTTGACGCGTTCCAGTAGGAGCGGGGGATTTCCACCAGTCCGTAACCAAGCAGCAGCACCAGCAGGAAAAGACCCCAGGTGTTGGCTGCTGTGATGCCGATGGTCTGGAGCTCGTACCTGAGGCGGACCAAACCGTACTGCTGTCATATAAAATGGGGAAGTATTTCCTTTTTCCTCATAGTTTAGATTCTGCCCTCTGTGGAAGGTAGTCGAGGGCTGTCGGGTGAGGTAACACACCCTCTGGTGGCCATATTGGAGGGCAACAGCTCTTGTATTAATGGCTGAGAACAGACGATTGTATTTCAGAATTTAGGAAGTATTGAATGAACACGGTTAATTTCTGTGCTGTTTTAGACTAGGAACTGATCATTTCATAACTCATCATCATGATTGATTTTGTGATAAGATAATGTCACTATCACCACTATCACTGTCTTGTTGTTAACACATCTGATTAGCACTCTGTTACATGGCCAGTGACCATAAGCTATATGTTAAAATGAACCTCAACTACTTTGCTAAATGAGCCTGCTGGCCAGTTAACTAGTAGTTTGTTGAGGACTCTTCTCAAGATACAACTCAGTTTTGAATTAGAGACAAGATGGTTTGTAATTTGGAAACATATCTACCCAATCAGACTATTCAGTGTTAGTTATAAAGTTTTTGCATTGTCGAGGAAGAAATAGAAAAGTACCTATGCTAAGCAACATTCCTATATGCTCATTTAATATGTAACCTTTGACACATATTTACACCTCAAGTGCCTAAAACTCCAGAATACTGAATCTGCTTCACCATGATAAGATTAAACTCTAAAGTAACAATATTTCTCTAGATGTTTCTCACAGAACTGTGAACTTGGAATGTGCAAATGCCCAAATCTCATAGATAACACTGACCAAGTGGTCTTCTAGAAGAAGGTGGTCACCTCTTATTACACATCTCGTTAAAGCGCTAGAATTATAATTATCATTGTTTGTCCGGTCTTGTTCATATGACCTTATACTTTCTGACCAATAGGTGTATTATCTTCTATCTGTATTAACATAATCATGGAATATTCAACGCTATAAAACTTTGTCTAATCATCCAGATCCAGTCGGAGATTTCTGACTGCTAAGCCTCTATTTGTAAAAATCAACATTCGCCCAGACTAAGATGTTCCACATAGTGCACTCACCAGGAGAGATGCCACTCAGGGTGAATGGCCACGTATATTAGCAGAGAGCCGAAGATGAGCAAGTAGGTTCCATAATATATTGCGTTCTCGATCAGTGCCGTTTTAATTTTCCCAGTGATGGAGAAGCCGCCAGAGCGGGCGTATGACTGCATGAAAGGCAGCAGCAGCCTGAGGAGACAAGTCATTCAGTACAATTAAGAAATCAACTAGACTAGGGTAATGATTTCTAAACTAAATATAACAACATATCGTAGAGGTGTCTAGGGCATAATAATAATAATAATAATAGCAATACTGACCATGTCAGACACTGGGATGTCCAGTACACCACTCTCCAGAACACAGGCATAATCCCATCTGGAATGTAGCTCCATGGCTTGTAGCATGGCTTTGGTGGACTATTATAGAGAAGGGGTGTCAAAACAAATCTGATTCCAGTCCCTGTAACTTTAGAATTATGAACTTGTCTGCAATCTCTGCTGTAATTTACTTCTCTTACTTCTCTGGTGTTCATACCAGTTAAGAACACATGAAGAAACAGCTGAATATGAGTCTCCTTTTACCCATAACCCCTTGAGTTTTGGGTTGTTTTCTGTAGTCGGTTGTAATTCCATTCTTTCTCCTAACAAACTGCACCACAGTTCTCTAGGAAGAGGACTGAGACCCAAATTTTCAGGCATCTTGGTGCGGTTATTTGGCGCCGCCACCCAAATTCAAATGCCATTGTTCTTATCTGACCAAACAAACTGAAATAAAGGCGTAAAGACTCCAGAGTTCAAATAACACGCTTCAAACGTGCTTGCATTTTCTCTTCCCTGGTATCTGAGAAACTTTACAGCCACTGAAACCTATTTGCAATAAAAAGAGGATGCAATAGCAATATAATATGTATGTGATCTCAGTTACTGCACCCTGCCAATCTTTACTACATATCACATGCTCACCTTTTAGTGGGTGTGACAGACGAGTTTCCTGTTGTTTGATTGGAAGGTAAGGGGTTGACAGTGGGAACAGATGCATGCTCATGATCTACCTTGCACTGTTTGTAGATGGTCTGTAGGAAGAGCACACACACACACACACACACACACTGTTTAAGTGTTCTTGAAGAGACGTCAGAATGTGAGAGAAGGGCCTCTGCTGTCTGCAGCCTGTACTGACCGTGCTGACATCCAGCGGCAAGATAAAGACGATGAGGAAGCACAGGTACCAGGCCAGCAGCGTGCCGAACAGCACCATGCGTTGCTGCTTCCGGAAGTCCCCATAGCGATGCAGCAGGAACAGTGCCAGGAAAAACACCACCACTATCTCGATGCCCAGTGCGGCCCCGCTCATCCCGCTGCGCTCCTCTCAACAGCCTAACCTGCAATGGAGACATGTGATATTAGACTGAACCCATTTCACACAGATTTGTTTTTCTCTGTAAAAGTTTCACGACTGCCACCTCTGAAAAAGAACTGCAGTGGTGATTGGAGCAATTGACACAAACACATTCCTATTCTTCACTCAATTACTGCAGCTTGGGATAATAATGAGCTCTCACACAATTACCAAGGACATGAGGCTCTGCAACAAAGGCATGCTGACCTGTACACCCTGAAAGGCTCTTTTGTGCTATTCCTTTGGGCCACAACGTAGTTTCAAAGTAAATGAAAAAGCATAATGCTTGCATTGTTATAACACTGTCATTAACAAAACAGGATTTTGTTTACAAATCACAAATCAGTGAGGGGGAGATTGAGGAGTAGGAGCAATCTCGCAACAAACAGTTGCAGTGGCTGGCTAGCAAGAACAAGGAGAAACCAAAACAAGAATTTTGGACGAGATAAGAGACGAGACAAGGGAGGAGTCCAGCATGCAGTGACAATAAGCGATAATGTATTTCTTGCCACAGGCCATAACAATTTAAATTCCTGTTTAATGTGTTTAATTGTGTGACATAACGGGTAAAGTAACGCCCCAATAAAGAGAAGTAGCGGTGCTGTGCTTTTGTTTTATCAAACGTGACGACAGCAATAAGACTGGGCAGCAGCTGGCAGATGGATAGACAGCCAAACCAACCAGGTTAACTTAGCAGTGTATGTACAGGTCTACACCAGTACATTAAATTAATGCCTTAACAACACATTATTCATTCAAATAACATAATGTTGGTCTGTCTCAGGGGACAGATAGTCTACGCCCAGATAACCTGTCAAGAAGCTAACATTACAGCTAACTTAACGTTGGTTCGCATTACCAAGCAAATTATTAGTAGTAATAACAGAGGCATTGCTGACGTGTTGACTCTTACCGTCGTTTTTTGTTATCACACCTTTCAGGGGAAAGCAAAAAGTCTGATAATCTTCAGATGATATTGTTATTTCCACTCTGTTTACCATAAAATGCATCAGTTTCCTGGCTTGCTAGGCAGCAGTCACATCCTGGTTTTCTAGTAGGAGGCAGATCGCAGGAGCAGACAATGACGTCATATCCAGGCAGACTGAGGAATGTTCGACGCATGCGCAGTACTTGTGTAGTCTCATGATAAATCAGCTGCTTGGTGAAAGACAGCATGCTACATATAGCTAGAAGTAAAATGGTCATGTTGCCTTCATTTTATTTCTCAAAAATCTATTATAAGCTGTAATAAATTACAAAAATATCTCAATAAGCAATCTTTCAATAATAAAACAAATATTAAATACAACACAATAGATATCAAACACATGCAAAGGGGCATTAAACTGCATAAATTAAAAATGTGTTACAAAAGATAAAAGTCCTCTGAGCTTTGTTAATAATTTATAAATTACGGTATTGGATCATAAAAATAACTAAAAAGGGCTGTCTTGAAAATTTGAAAGTAGGGCTTCACATCACTCCATTTAATGAATGTAGATTTTTTTTAATGATTGTTGCTTGCAAAATTGCAATATTTGCCTTTTTTATTATTATTACAAAACATAAAAAGTGAAAATAATGGCAGTATTTGTCATACCATCCAATTCAGATAGATAGATAGATTCAGATAGACAGATAGGGTATTTTTTGGAGTGGGGGTCAGTGGACATTTTTGCTTTTATTTGAGAATTGACAGTGGAGATTGACAGATGACATGTGCAGGTTTGATCAATCTGCGATTAATGTTTCACTCAGATAAGAAAGCGTTTTTTTATGTTACTATTACATTTATCAGCAGCCAAGCTGATTTGGGCGAAGGCAGCCAGACTGAGTTTAGCAGTGAGTCTATTTTCGGGTCCCAGAACCTACTGTAGTGCTGACAGGGATACAGTCCTTATCAGAGGCCGCAGGTGTAACTTATCATAAGCCTGGTCATTCTCCTCTTGAACTTAATCATGCAGTAGGTTTGTCCCTGAACAAATATTTACATTACCAGCCTGCCAAACCCCAGGTTATTTCATAACTGTTCCGCATTGCCAGCAGGTTCATTACAGGCCAAAAAAGCCGGAAGGTAATTGCACTGTTTGATGCTGTGTTGTAATTTATTGTGACATATGCTACATTATATCTATCTATCCGTGTCATATATCGTACCAACTGTTCACTGTTAGACTCAGCTCCTTGCTCCTCATTGCACAAAGTAGGGGACAGCGGGGTACGTTGGCACACTTTTTACATTCTGTGTATTTACGTTTGCTGTTTGGTGTCCTGAATCTCTATATGTTGTGTGCAGGGTGGCTACCTCAGGTTCCCCTTGTGGATAAATAAAGTTAGTAATCATGAGTTTCGGAGGAGAGGGAACAGTTTAGAATCTGTACCAAAGGGATCCACTTGTACCTTGGGATCTTGTGAATATATGAAACAGTGCTCTTACTGTCACTATATTGTCATTTCAAAATTATAGCCAGAAAACACTTCTTATTTTGGTTCAACCTACCCCTGTGTTGGGATACTTGGATTCTTCTCTCAAACGCTATAAGCAACTGCCTTATCTTAACACAATAAACTATGAAAGAAATTACACCGCAACTGATCACAACACATCACTCACCTCCCACAGTCCCACAAATACTGTGATGTTTTTCCATTTCCTTAACATTTATTCTTGGAAGGGATGTTTTATGCACAAGTGTATGTGCTGAAGCTATAGAGAACATACAAATCACATTTCAGCAGTATTGAACATTTCTCCATGTATCGCTCTTATTTTGAAATATGGTCTGTGTGCACTAGATGCAATGCAGTTTTGTGCTTTTAATAGACTTGGCTTTACATATATTGTTGTATATCCCTGCTTATTTTTTCCCCAGCCGCTTTATGCCACACAGTATGCTATCAGGATTTCTTCAACATTTAACATTGTTGTCTGTTCACTCAATTTGTGCAAGTAAACACATATGGATAACAGTGACATCTTGAGGCTGTTTGGGCCAGTGTATACATAGCTGCTCAGTAACAGCACAATTAAGGAATAGTTATACCTGTGTGTGTGGGTGTGTCTGGGTGTTTCCTCCTGAACACAGAAGGAATCTACCTCAAGTGTTGATTGTTTTGGTCTGTTTTCTCCTGTCTTTTTTTATTTTTTTTATTCTTATGCATGTAGTTTTCAAGAAAACGTACTGACATAAAGCTTTATAATAGATGTTTGTATTGAGTTCATAGTGTACATATTTATTTTTGTTTATATGAGTGGTTGATTTTCTAATGACCAGTGATCGTCATTAGAAAAACAACACTGGAGGTCATAGTTTATCCACCCGTTTATTTACTAGCCTACTACATCAATATTTACAGGACCCTGCCCTCTTACATAAACTTGAAAACAAACAACTGAACGTGATTGGCTCTGAAATATTTCAGTTATGAAATGTTTGCAGCATTACAGTTTATGGTGGAGGCAATGCACCCAAACGCCACACCCTATATAATGGTTCCAAAAAATCCACTCCCCCCAAAAAATGTCTATAATTTGTATCATGAATCATTTCTTCCATTCATCCTTTAAATGCTCTCAGAAGAGTAAATTACTGTAACAACTATGTGTAAAAAAACTTCTGTTTTAATGCCAGATTTCAAAAACGGTGATCAGATCCCACTGAGTTACAGCAAGTATGGTGATGAAACTGGTTTTACTGCAACTGTATTTCATCATTGCTTCTTCTTTTATTTCCACCATCACACATTGTCACCATATTGATGTAGCCTCCCATTATTTCAAAGGTGAGGGGGGGACACACTTGGTTCAATTAGATTGTGAAATGCAACCTGTAACCACGTTTTAAATGATTAATGAGATGCTATAGGCCTGTTCTAACCAGGCTTACTTTCATGGTATTCACCCTTTGAATGGGAAAATCATCTTCTTCTTTTCTGAAAATCAACTGGTATCCTTTTTTCATGTGTCCATTTAATCACCTTTTCAATGAATGCTAGTGCAAGTGCTATCCCACACCATAACAATAAAATAATTTATCCATGAAGTTATTATCACACTATCAATGTTTGCAACACAGTCCTAAATATTTTAAAGGCTTAAACTATTCTTTAGACCAGAGTATTTGATGAGTTAATAGCTATAATGAGAGGATGCATAACCTAAACATGTTTTTTTTTATTTTTTTTTTATTTTGTATTTTCTTTATAAGTCACATGTCTTGAATTTAGCTTCAGCTTCTGTTTCCTGGGTTTTTTTTAAAGGCTCATTTCAAATTCTCTTCCTGAGAGCTTCTACCCCTTCTCACATTTTAGTGGCATTCGTGGGATTTTTGTCCCTAATGCTGGTCAGTCTGTTGATATTTGATAGAAATGAACTGTCCATTATATAAGTTGCCTAATTTAATCTAGCCTTCTGAGTCCTGAAATCTTCTTTTTCTTAAATCTATTGAATACATGAAGTAGTTGAACTAGTTGCACTTCTTTCCAATACAAATCAACGATAATTTCCTTGACGTTTTCTTGACAGTTCTCCTTGTGGACTGATCTGCCTTCCTGGTTTCAATATATTGACACTCGTGTCCCAAAAACAAACATGTGAAACTGCATCGTAAACAAGTGGAATTATCTCCCTTTCCACTTTCAAAAAGATTTTAAAATTGAATGAAACTAAGCCTATGGCATGTTAATGTGGTCATTTTTTGCTGTGTATTAGGCTACTTAGTATAGTCAAATTGAACAGATATATTTTAGTTATATTTTAATATAAATATTAGTTTGATATCAGTCATGTAATTGGATCATATTTATCAGCACAAAAGATAAGATAAAAATAAAGGCAGGGTGAAACTTTAATGATCCCTGTGGGGAAATGCAGCAAAGAAAAATAGAGCATAAAAAAGAATAGCGCAAATGAGGGACATTAAACATTATGGAACCAACAAGGCTACGACACTAGAATGGAATTTTAAATGTGAGCGCATAACGTAAAATGCCAAAATATAGGCATGAATCAGGTGTGCAAACCTACAGCAGTAGAGCACAACGAGACAAATAAATGAATGGAAAAATATGTATGAAAAGAGAGAGTGAATTAATAATTCATACAACCTTCCCTGTGGGGGTTAGTACCACGCACCCGGGGGGAGACTTTCGCCCCCACAATGTAAAGGCCCAGCTGAATGAAATAAAGGTGGCACGAGCCCGCACCAGTCGATCACTCCTCCAGGGCTCGCTCTGATTGGCTGGCGATACGTGTTCACGTGAACCGTGTGTGAGCTTTGAGGCCAAGAGACAAACGTTTGCTCCAAGTAAGAATCTGTGGAAGTAGCTCGCGAGCAGAACTTTCGCACAGATGTTTTAGTGGCTCTTCAAAACTACAGAACAGAGTCGCGCGTGCTACTAAATCGCCATGATCTCAGGCTAGACGTTCAGCGTTGCAACAAAAAGGGAAACACTTAAATGTTTGAAAGCAGCTGTTCAAGGTAAGTCCGATACAAGACGGTGGGCGCCGAAAAGTGTATGACTGCTTATAGAAATATGTGTGCTAGAGATATGGGCTGAATTTCTTTTTCTCATACTTCATTTCTGCAAATTGGAAACCTAGGTGACATTTCAGAAGTCAAGCAAGGTAACGTTATTGGTAACCGAGTAGGCTATCACAGCGTGGACCACTGTGCACACCTTAGCCCAATAATCCTCAACCTTTTTCATATCAAGGACTCCAAATTTAGCCCACATTACAGTCACGGATGTCAGTTTGATGAGATTTTGTCTCTTGAACCCAAATCTGAGAATATTTGTGTTGTTAGATATGATTTTGTCAAGAATTCCACGACTATCCATATTGTAGGTAGAGAGATAACAGTGAAACTATGATCAAAATACTCATTCGTCTGCATCCTCTAATTGTGTTAACTTCTTGTAAATGAAATAATGCTGAAGTTTAACAATTCATTAATTTGCTGGGGACCCCCTGGACCCCTGGTGGTCCGCGGACCCCACGTTGAGAACCACTGCATTAGACTACAGGGCTACTTGTGGCAATCTACAAGCATTCAGTTAGTAAAAGCAGGTTGAAATAAGGTAGTTTCACTGAGTTAGAAGTGTCATAATACAGTTTCATTCAGACTTTTAAGGCACTGCAATTCACCAGCTTATTTTCAAATATGTGTGTGTGAAAGGATTTGTTTGCCCGGTTCATCACCTGTTAACATTCCTCTTCTTCTCTTTAGTCTACTCGGCTTGTTTCCTGAGTCCACCATGTCGATTGATCTGGCGATACCTTTCTACTTGTCCAAAGAGGAGTTTGGCTACAGAAAGACTCCTAAACCTTGCAAACCCCGTCTAAACTCCTGCCTGAGGTTTGAACACTCGCATTGTGTCGATCAGATTGAGTCAAAGGATGGAGGATCTCCGGATAAAGAGAATAAAAAATCCAAAAAGCAGGTGTCTTTTGCGGACCACAAAGGCCTGTCCTTAACCAAGGTGAAGGTTTTCTCTCAATTTAATGATCCAATAGGTATTCCCTTAAACATCCAACAGATGCTCAACTCTTCACTCACATCAGCCGAGGAGGACAAATTGGTGCTGGATTTCACCCAGCCTTCCTCAGATTACCTGCAGTTCCGCCAGCGCCTGGAGAACAACTTTGTCTGCCTGGAGCACTGCTTACTGAGAGAAAAGGCAATGGCAGGAACCATTAAAGTCAAAAATAGGTCCTTTGAGAAGTCCGTGAAGGTGCGGGTGACCTTTGACACCTGGAAAAGCCACGAAGATGTGGCATGCCTGTATGTGAAGGACACATATCCAGGCTCCTCCAATGACACTTTCTCCTTTGAGGTTGTACTGCCCGATCAATTGGGGCCACACGAGCACATCGAGTTCGCCATCTGTTATGAAGTCGACGGCCACATGTACTGGGACAGCAACCACGGGAAGAACTACAGGATCGTCTGGTCGTCCCGGAGGAGAATGGAGCAGCAGAGACACTCCTTTGAAGTAGGAATTCACTTTGACCGCTATGGGAGCCCCACATGTTCCCATGGGCTCTTCCCCGATTGGCCAAGTTATGCAGGATATGAGAATATTGGCCCATACTACTGAACATGTTCTGAACTGCAAGGAAGCTACTCTCAAGGTGTGAAATAGAAATTGCACAAGTTCATGTCTATTTTTAGTGGGGGTTTTTTGTTTGTTTGTTTTTTAAACTTCAAATAATTTTTCAGGTATTGCTGTGAGAATGGGGCATCTGTGTTTCTGAAATATCAAATGTCATTATGTTAGTATGATTTCTGACTATGGTCACCAGACAAAATATTAGCTGAACCGAGGGGAGATGACTGCTGTTTTTTTAAGTGGGTACTCTGCTCTCCTTGTGTTTTCTTTTCTTCAGCAATGAGGAAATCATAAATGGCTATAAGAGGTGCCACAGCAGAAGTAGGGTTAAAATGTGGCTGCTCTACAGACAGTGCCACACAGCCTCACCCGGAGATAATGCTTTGATATTTCACAAGGCGTGTTGGTTCAGACAGTTGCTCAACATTACAAAGCTGCAGTCATTACCCATTTCTCTTTCACAATGTAATGTGACCTTAAATATAAAAGGGTGAGAAAATGTGGTCATGGCATCGGTCGATGTCATGAATATTCAACAGAATATCCGTTGGGGCCAGTTGCGAATAATGTGTTCTGATGACAAGTTATTTAAAAAGGTATACTTGCTAGAACATTTTGACCTTAACTGCTGTATGCTGATGCACTGATACACTCATACAGGGTGCATAGTAAATTGGTATATAAAGCTAAAAGATACATAGACTGCAGAGGATGGGTGGTCTTTAGTAAGCAGGTTGAATCTTTGTGGTGTATTATGGATTTAGCTAGGATATTGATTATGGACTCATGCCACTTTCAGTGTTTGACTGCGTGTTCTTACAGGTTTTACCCCCTATATTACATGTTGACACACTGGTCCGTTTTGCACACTAGATTATAAGTTCTCTGGTCTGTTTTGCACATTTATGACACTACATTTTTGTCAATCACTCTGGTTTACTGTTAAAGAAAAACATTGGTAATCTTTTAATAATTTTTAAGACGAATTGTTTTTTAAACCATTGCTTGCATTTCGTTTGTGTGTAGTTTTCAGTTGTAAGGCCTTTGCTTTCATTTGATGCATCTGAAAATGGGTGTTTGGGACTGGAATATAAAAAAATATTAAAAAGTAAGTGCATAAATTATGTTGTTGGTCAATAAAGAAATGGATTTGAATTTCCCTAACTGTATGCTTGAAAAAAAATGTTTTGTGTGTATTGGTGAAGACATGATGGTTTTAAAAAATGTTTTAATATGTGGCAGTTCCCTGCAGTCAATAGGGCAATATGTATTTCATGTTCACAGTTTGGTAGCTTGTGCAGTTTGCAAGCTGTCATACATTAACAGGGTTTCTCGACATCCTGCAGAACCTGGAAATTTGAAGATTAGCGGCCCAGTTGGCAAAGGGGAAAAAAAAAGCACAACGAAATGACTGGTAAACCTAAAGATACAGTACAGTACAGTTATGAGTGACTATAGAGATGAATATATTCCTTCCTTGGATGACAATGAGTGGATCAACTCACGCTGATTCAGAGAGGAATGTAAAACCCAGGAAGAGTTATCCTCGAACAAGCCATGACTTGAAGTTTTGACTGGTGATTCATTAGTGCCGGCATGTGCCATTGTAAAGCTCAGTGACTGCACCCATCCTGATAACTGAAAACTCATTGAGAATTAATTTTGTAAGAATAGATTGATAGTATATTCATTTGAGTGCTTAAAAATGGATTCTAATGACTCTTTTCAAGCTCTTTCTTCAGGTTTGTGTGTGTGTGTGTGTGTGTGTGTGTGTGTGTGGGGGGGGTCCATCAACAGCATAAGATGCAACACAGTAAAAAGGTAATAATGCCAATTTAAAGATGGAATAAATCAAAATTATGTAACTGGGAAATTGACTAAGTCACATACTGACATTTCACAGTGATATTTAAAATATGGAAATTGACAGATTCACATCTTGAGATACTGACATATTTAAAGATATATTACATTGGAAAATGACTGAGTCACAGATGACGTATATCTCTGTGAAATTAGAAGATATGAAGTCGGGAAATTGACTAATTCGCATGTCGACATGTTGACGTTTCACTGTGGTGTCTACAGGTCTACAGGTTGGAGTTGTGACTCACCAGTGCTCAGGCTCTCCTTGCTGACTAAGGCTGTAGAGAGAAAGGAAGAAGAATGACACACACCCAGACATTCCCACATAGGTCTCAGCAACCTCCCTAAGCTGATGCTGTTGTGGATGATGATACAGGAAGAGTCGGTGACTGTTGTTGCACCTCAGCATTCTGTACAGAGGGTGGAAACTAGTCTGTGACTAGTTCTGCATCAGCAAGGGACACTCCTCATGTCCCTTGCTGATGGACCCCACTGTAGAGGAGCCATCTGAAAACTTCTGCATGTGGCATGATATTGCCTTCCTTGGGGAAATAGAGCTGTTAAGTCTTTTCTTTCCTTATTGGTAGCCTTGTACCTCCTCTGCATGGTGGCATCCTCCTTGTCCTAGTCTGACAGGTTGGTCAGGTTCAGCCATCTTGCCCTTTCCTGCAACACTGTTGGCCATGATTGGAGCATGGCCTGTTTCTCCATGCCTAAAGTCTAAGGTTGATGCACCTTGGATAGGCACCTTGGGTACAAGGGTGCCACACCACCAGCACCTCAGCAATACCATCATGACACCCTTGTTGAGCTGCATGAGTATTTCTACAGATGGACAGCAACATATTTTATTTGTTATGGTTTCAGATACATCTTCGTCATCTTTTGTATGGACTTTGAATCATTTTTTTAATGTTATGTTCTTTTTCAACAGGGATATATATTCTCCAAAATGCATCAGTTATCCTGTTGTTATACAATAAGCACCATAAGTCCTCACTATTCAAGCTTGCAATGTATGACTCCCACGTCTCTACTTGTACGCCCCTGTGAATATAGGACTCAAATGGGACAATATCAGATTAACCTGGATTTGAACTGTCCTTCACTCGTCTCTGGCTGTCCCGTGTTTTTGTTTGTTCTGCAGATACCCCCAAGTTCAGTTATGTAACACACTTGCTGCACTCCTGCACGTCGAAAGTGGGAGAAGAGCCAACAGGTATCTTTACATTCATTCTGCAATGGTTCCTTACTGCTGGAAAAATGCCAAGATAATAAAAAACATCATCTGTTCCTTTTACTAAGGCCAAGTAAAGTAGGCTACAAATAATTATATTTTATAGTACGCCTACAGCTATCTGCACTGATAAAGCCACTTTAAAACCACAACAGATACCAGCTGATTCTGGGACCTTGGAGAAAACAAATAGACTTAACTTGGCTTTTGAGATTTTATTCCTGCTCTACCAAGAGACCCACATGATAACACATTTGATAAAAAAAAGGCCACAAAAATGTAGTTAATGTGAATTCATCTCTTGACTGGGAGTAAATGTAGTGCTGAGTACTGAGGCCTCACATGCAAGAGCTCTGTACGCATCATGTCCATTAGATGGCGCCAGAGTCCTCCCTCTGTCTGTCCACATGCATGTCGGTCAGTGTGCAAGATAACAGGCAAATTAGGTTTATACGTGCAATCACACTGATTGTTTGCTTGGCCTGGCACTTTACTCTTTTATCATGTAGGCTGACGCTTCATGTCATGATCACAAATGTATCTCGTGTAACTTTTCAGCAGAGCACATGCACGTAGCCATGTTGTTTAGATATGTAATATTCAAGATACTTGGGTTAGAAATGTCTGTCGATACGAGTCGTCTTTTTATATAGATATTACATTAATGCATATTTTTTTTTATGGTTTCATTCAATTTGCACGGGCGAGGACAATCACTTTCCCTTCTCCCCCCCCCCCCCTCCCATCCACACACCAGGAAGGAAGCAGGAAGGAAGGTGGGTTCAGAAATCTGACGCAGTGTGGACGGGCGTCGCTGCTGCTCCATTGCCATTTCCCATCGCCAGGAACACAGACAGCTGAAAGAGCTGCGGCTCGACAGCGAAAAAAAAAACACAAGAGAAAAGCCAGCGAGCGTGATTCAGAGGACTACTATTCTGGCGACGAGGATGGCTCCGGATAAGAAAACGCACCGGCGGCACAGGTCTACCCTTCTGGGATTAATATTGGAGCTGTAATTGCGGTCGGTTTTGTTTTTTTTATTGTGTGGTGTGTGTGTGTGGCGCAGGAGAAAAGGATGCGTGGAGCGCCGCCGCGGCCAGGTCCAGTCGTCCTGATACGATTGAAAAGCTCGCTCATTTCTCGGCTCGAGCTGGTCATCCTTTTGCCTTTCTTGTGGAATATAGCTCTGATGAAGGTTGTGTTGCCGCCGAGAGCGCTAATTGACGAAGGACACCGTCCACCACGCTGCCCGCTCAGTGCAATTGATGAAAACTCTCAATGAAAACAAGGAGGAGGGGTCGGGCTGCAACACCATGGAGGACAAGGAGAACAACCTCAAGACGGCCAGGTTGTGGAGGGATGCTGCCCTCCGGTCCAGGAAGCTGCGGAGCAACCTGCGCCAGCTCACCCTCTGCTCCAAAAACAACCAGAAGATCATACTACCCGAAGACATAAGCGAGATAGAGGTGCTCAACCTGGGCAACAACTCCCTCCAGGAGCTGCCAGAGGGTCTGGGAGCCACCCTCAATAACCTGCGCATCCTTGTCCTCCGCAGGAACAAGTTCGTAGCGGTTCCCTGTGTGGTTTTTGAGCTGGGCCAGCTTGTGGAGCTCGACATGAGCCACAACTGCCTGAGGAGCTTCTCCGAGGATGTAGGTCAGCTGAAGGGGCTGAAAAAACTATGCATCAGTCATAACAAAATCCAGTATCTGCCGTCTCAAATCGGAGCGCTTCAGGTTTTGGAGGAGCTGGACATCAGCTTCAATGACCTGCGTGATTTCCCCAGGTCCTTCTCGAACCTCAAGTGGCTGCGCACGCTGGATGCGGATCACAACAAGCTAAACCATTTCCCCCCTGAGATTCTTGCCCTCGGCGACCTGGAGGAGCTCGACTGCTCTGGGAATAAGTTTGAGACCCTACCGGGAGACATTATGAAGCTGCAGTCCCTAAAAATCTTTTGGCTCAGTAGTCTTCACATTTCCACGTTACCTGACACCTTCTGTCACCTGCACAATCTCGAGAGCCTGATGCTGGACGGTAACAACCTCACAGCGCTGCCTCCTTCCTTCGGCAATCTGCAAAGACTGAAAATGATAAATTTGTCCTCAAATGATTTTGAGAACTTTCCCCAGGTTATTTTAAGCATCACAGGATTAGAGGAACTTTACCTGAGCAGGAATAAACTGACTTTTGTTCCTGGGGAAATTGGGCAGCTGGTCAAGTTGGCAAACCTTTGGTTGGACAATAACAACATTACATATCTGCCAGATTCTATTGTGGAGCTGGAGAAACTGGAGGAGCTTGTTTTACAGGGTAATCAAATAGCCATACTTCCAGATCATTTTGGAAAGCTCTCCAAAGTCAACATTTGGAAGGTTAAGGACAACCCCCTCATCCAGCCTCCTTATGAGGTCTGCATGAAGGGGATTCCTTACATCGCAGCCTATCAAAAGGAACTTGCACATTCCCAGCTTGCTGTGAAGCCAAGGCTAAAGCTAGTCTTGATGGGAATGAAAAACGCTGGGAAAACACTGCTCAGGCAGAGTGTGGTTAGCAAACAGCAGGATGCTACAGGTATCCAGGGAAACAAAGGAATTGAAGTGACTAACTGGGTAGCAGACGCTGAGCGCAGTCTTACATTTCTAGTGTATGATTTGTCAGGGAAGCAAAACTATGACCTCATCAAACCTTTTTTTCTCTCCCCTGGTGCTCTGTACATTCTTGTTGTGAATCTCAAAACATATTCACCGAAGAACTTCTATGCCCACGTCGGGTATTTCCTCCACCTCCTCAGTGCCAAAGTACCCCATGCTGTGGTGTGCTTGGTGGGCACGCACACGGACCTATGTGGAGACATGGAGGTGGAGGAGAAGGGTCTGGACATTCACAGACAGATCGCCCTGCAGGAGAAGAGAGACACTCAGTGCCTGAGGAGCCTCGCTCAGCAGGTGGACCAGGCGTTGGAGCAGGGCTTCAACCTCCGCACCTCCAGCCCTCACATCCTTTTCTACAGCGTCTCTGACAAGAACCTGAGACGGAAGAAAGCCCAGCTGCAGTACATGCTCAACCACAGGCTGCAGATTCTCTCTCCTGTCCTGTGTGTCAGCTGCACTGAGAGCCAAAGGAACATCCAGAGGCTGAGGGAGAAGCTCATGTCTGTCGCAGACCACAGGGACATCTTCCCCAACCTCCACCGCGTGCTGCCCAAGTCCTGGCAGATGCTTGAGGAGTTGCACTTTAAGCCCAAAGACCTGTGGCTCTCATGGTGGGACTCCGCCCGTTTGGGCCTCCAGGCGGGGCTGACAGAGGACCGTCTGCAGAGCGCCTTATCCTACCTTCACGAGAGTGGGAAACTACTGTACTTTGAGGACAGTCTCACTCTTAAGGAGTACGTGTTTCACAATCTTCCACGATTCATTGCAATTCTCAATGTCTTCTTTCAGAGGGATGAATCGACACTTTTGGACAGGCTTCTGTCTGAGGGGGAGAGGGGGGACAAGGGGAGGGTGAGTCTGGTCATAGAGGGGGAGAAGGGAGAGAACCTCAGGGTTACCCATCTGCAGCACCACGTGGAGGGCTTTCTCCAGCATGGCCTTTTGCCCTCCAATGTCATCCGCCTGCTCCTAAGACCCCTCATCCAGACCCAGCAGGACCTTCATCTCATCATGGAGCTTCTGGAGAAGATGGGGATCTGCTACTGCATCAACAAACCCCGCAGCAAACCGCTAAACGGGGCCACGGCGTGGTACAAGTTCCCCAGCTACGTCAGCAACGAAGAGCCCCATGCAGAGGCCTGGGCGAGCGGGAGCGCTTTGTCTCTGTGTCAGTTCTTCTCCGTGGAGCAGCTGCAAATCGAGTACAGCTTCCCTTTCCTCTTCCCTCCTGGACTGTTTGCGCGCTTCAGTGTGCAGATAAACAACCATGTGGTTCAGAGGTCGGACGGTCGGCATCAGATCTTTGCCTATCGTGGTAAAGTCCCTGTGGTGATCAGCTGCCGGCCTTCGAGGGGCAAACTGCAGGCAGAGACCCTGTCCATCTCCAGCCATGCTTCCCTGCCAAATATCTGGACTGCATGGCAAGCCATTACTCCACTTGTCGAAGAGTTGAATGTGCTGCTACAGGAGTGGCCTGGGCTCCACTACTCTGTACATATTCTGTGTTCCAAGTGCCTCAAACGAGGGTCACCCAACCCACACGCCTTTCCAGGTAAGCGGTCTTTAAGCCCTATCTATCAGTTCACTCTCTCTCTGTCTCTCTCACTCTCCCTCGACCCCCCCCATGATTCCTGCCTACTTTCCTTTTATGACTTCACTGTAATAAGAAAAAATGACAAAATCACATTTCTGAAAGTAAATTATTTTAATAGTATTTATTAAATAGATTAAATTACATCCCAATTCAGAACAAGGGTTAGGCTTCATAAAGGATGCAGAGGATGACTTATTAGGCTGGGAACCTCAGTTAGTGGGGGATGGAGGGCCAAACAAAGGCTGTGGCGTGGCTGCTGATGACATTAGCTCAGGGGAAAAGGGCTTAAGGGGGCAAAGCCCACCTCGGGAAAGGAGATTGTGCTCTGCGCTGTTTGCGACTCCTGCTGAAACCAGGGGCAAGTCCTGACGTGGTGATGGACAAGGTTGTCATGGCAGCGTAACCTACTTCTATTTCTTGGAATGTAGTGGCGGTGGATCAGACGGCACACAAGGGTCAGCTGGTCTGTAATGCAATGAGATGTGAAGCAGCCTACTGAGAACAATAAGCCTGCATCAAAGTCATTTTCTGTATGGGCTTAATGTTCCTCAGACACATATCCACACATATGATTGCTGAATTTTGATTATTCAATTGTGAAAAGTGTTTCTTATAATGCCAGTTGCATCTAGAAACATTGTCAGTTCTTATGTAAAGTAATCCAACAGCTTTAGTACATTTTGAACTTTGAGTCAGCAAAGTAACGACTTCAAGCTGTCACAAAAAAGCATGTACTTGCAGGTAAAAACAATAATTGGTCATGTTACTCTCCAAATATCTGAGTGATATTGCTACTAGAAGCAGAAATTCTTTATTGGCCAAGGATTCTATACCCTTGTTTAGCTGTTTGTTTGAAAGCAAAGCATCTGTTCAGGCTGAATACAGCATAAAAGGTGAGGTGACATGATGATACTGAAACTTTTCTGTTTGAATGTGCTGCTGAAATTCTCTGTGGTTTGGTTGCGTTAAAGGCATCAGAATCCAGCAGACATGTTGTAGGTGTGGCCCTGGTAACGGACATGATTGACAGCTGGTCGTTCGCCAGCTACCAGCTTGATAGCTGTATTCCCTTACTCCCCCCTCCCCTATTTTTCATAATGTTGTGCACCATTGCGTCATCCCCGTTTTTCCTTGTTTCATCTCCCTTCATCAGATTAGACTATATACAGTACAGCATATTCTTGCTTTGTTACGTTTCGCTCCACTTACCCTCCCCATCACTCCATCTCTCTCTCTCTCTGCCCAGGCCTCGGAGAGGCTTTGGCCGTCTTTGTGGATTAGTTCATGTCTGCAGCATTGCTGGTTTGAATCATTAGACATGAGGCAGTGGTTTTTAGAGCTTTTCTTCTGGCATGCTTGGGCTTCAGGAACAGCTGCCTGACTCTGGCCCAGGACATGGACCAATGATTACACTAATACAGTAGGGCTTAGACATACAGAGTAGTCCTAGGCAGCACATAGTCAGTCAGTTTGTGGCAGCAGTAACTCACAGGCATTTAAGAAGTTCCCAGCAGGAGTAAACCTTGCTATTTTTAAAATATTTAATTTCTCAAATTATTAACAAATGCAGGTTGTGCCTTTGCAAGTGATAGCAAATTCTAAGAGAGGAGGGCCGTGAAAAAAAATGCCTTACTGACACAAAAGGATCAGTCAGCTGGCTTATGGAGCAATGACTCTGTATGCGATGATTATATATTTTCTCTGTGACATTGTGATTACTGTTATAACTGGTGAATGACTTATTTCATAGCTTGAATCATCCCTGTTAGCGAGAGAAGAGTGAGAAATTCCACACAAACTGCTCTGTCCGCTTGGGCAGTGGAGCAAAGCTGGAAACGCTGTCTAGGTTGCCTTGTGTGGGCTGAAAAGAAAAACTGTCACCGGACCAAAGAAAACAGCTCAGCCTTTAATTACACATTGTTTGCAGGGGATAAGGAATTTCCTCACTTTTTGATGAGTGACACAGTTTTCAATGCTGTGATCTCAAAACTCCCAGGAAGATAAGGTATTGATTTGAATTCAGCGTTATAGAGACCCTCTTTGTGTCCACTTCCAACACCCTGCCGCAGCTATGTGTCACTTTCACAGGCAGAGTCAACCAGAGTCAACTGCACTCACATAGCAAACATGGACGACACGTTTGAGAGAATTCGGTGTCGAGAGAATGGGTTTTGTTGAGTTAAGAGGGTGGGTGAAGATAATGTCAATAGTGGGAAGTGTACTGTGTTGTACTTTCAGGATTGGAATGTGAGGAGTGGAAGCATAAACTGCCCTCACAGTTTTCTTTTTTATTTTTTTATTTAGGCTGTTCCTTAGCTGGACAAGAATGAATAGAAATGAAGCGCACCATTCAACAAGTGATCAAAAACAGATAAACGAATATAACAGCTATAATGCAGCTTTGTCACTCAGGCCCTTAACTCTTATCTTCTTTCCACATGTTATACTAGAAAGGAATGATGGATTGATGCCAGCCATAGACAATACTGTGTGTGTGTGTGTGTGTGTCAGAAGAAGACACTGACTCACTTTTAGCTGCTAGCAACCGTCAGCTGCACTTGACTTTTGCTATGTATCTTGTTGTGTTTTGAATAGGAAAACTACCTTATATTTAGCTCTCGTCATACTTGACCTTAGTTCTGCATTTGACACTGTTGATAGCTACATCTTAATAAATTAGAGACACTGCTCTTAACTGGTTTACATCATTTCACAGACATTCCCTGCTGCCCAAGATAGTTCTGTTCTTCTTACTACAGTTTAGCTGTGGGGCACCTCAGGGTTCCATCCTAGGTCCTACTTTGGTTTTTTTCTGTCCGTATGCTCCCACTTGATCACATCATTCATATACATAATATTTATTTTTGTATTCCGATGATGCACAGCTGTTTTTGCCTGTATAAACCTGATGGTACAAGAAACCGTGATCTTCAACTTAATGATGATGAACCACAAATTTTTGATCAGAATGATGAGATTCAGGTCCAAAGAGTTGTTCAGACTTGTTTCTACTTGTTGAAAAATATCATTAGAAAACAGGTAATTTCCATTATAAGTTTTAATCCCTTTATTAACAACAACACCAACAACAGCAAGAATAGCAACAACAACAAAGTACCTTCATGATATGTGTCACATAATGATGTAACTCTACACAATCCTACAATATTCAGCCTATGGTGTGATCATTAATTCTCTGGTGGGTTGTATGATGTGTCACTCCAAGTAAAGGTGTTGCTATAGGATGGAATAGATATTTATACATCCATAATACATAATCCATGGTATATTATTCCTTTAAGGGCATAAATATAAGCACCTTTCCAACATGATCTTACAGTTCATGTACCAGCACAGTGTGTTTCATCTGGCCTTTTATGGACATGATATTTTTGGCTGCCGCTGCTTGTTGATGCAGAGTTGGGGCTCCACGGTCTTGCGCAGACTAAACATAGCGGATTGTGGAACACAATCTTTCTTCTGTGGAATCTAGATTCTATGGAGAAGACCTCCAGGTTAACATGTTTTCCTCTCCTGTTTTCAAGACAGTGGCATTTCCTCTTTTTATCTTGTCAAGTTATTCACCGTAGCTCTGGGAAGTCTGTCATGCGGGCTTCTCTCACCCTCCTACATGAACTCAGGCTGAGTAGGGACCTTGTGCCTGTGTGTGTGTGTGTGTGTTGGAAACTGTTGATTAACCCTAAATGTCCCACCGACTTTTGCCTCTCACTTTATTTTCAGGAAAGTCAGATTAAATTGTGGTCAGAGGGCAGAGGGACAGCCATGTAGTTACGCCTATAGATGATCCATGAAAGTGCTTTGTGTGTATGTGTGTGTGTGTGTGTGTGTGTGTGTGTGTGTGTGTGCGTGCGCGCAGGGAGGAATGTGTACATGCCGTCCTTGGGGAGCAGACCTAGCTATGCGGGTCAGGGTGGCTGTGATCTGAATGGAGAGCATTAATATTTAAACACAGGCTCCTGAGGGAAAGAGACTGTAAATGATTCATGATTTATACTGTGGGCTCTCAGCAGCAAAGGCTGGAGCTCCGTAAAGATTCACTGATTCCTCCCCTGCTTATGTGGCCCTGCTCTGTCCTCCTGTTCCTATATGGGATGCCTTTCATCTGGAATTCAGTCTCCAAGGGTAATGTCTTCTTCTCTTGC